>NC_143046.1:73710000-74012857 GCF_057628025.1 Oncorhynchus mykiss | reverse complement strand
AAATACGCTGTGAAAGTTGATGAAATTTATGCAAGCACAGAGACAGAAGTGGCCACACAGGTAATTTTTTCCAGTTTAGTACTCTAGGAATTTTAGGCCTACTTAATCTATGGTTATACATGTGTATTGAAGGGTGAATAAGCAGTGCTTTAAATTATTTTGTTAAACACATTCTGTTAATTAAAGGTACTCTTATGTTCCTTTTTAGAAACAAGACTTCTTCTGCATAGATGAGTATGGCTCATTAATTGATAATGACTCCAGTGAGTGGGACAATGAAGAAAATCTAGTTTCAGAATTTCAGGAAATCGCAGCCAATGATGCTCAGGATTCTAAAACTTCAAAAGATGCCTTTCTGTCCCAAAGTTTTGCACAGAGCAGTGATGAAACAGGAAACAAAGATGCCATTCAGGTTGTAATGGAAGACTTCCTTGATGATACCAAACCTGAACCTAGCGAACAAGATGGGTCTCAGTGGATTGGCTCTACAGTAACTGGATGGCTTAGTTTAGGTGGTGAAAACTCTGATGATAATCCCAAAGAAGACAACCCAGAACAAGAGTCTTTCAGGAGCAGGAAACTTGCTTTGGACATTGATGCGAACCAATTGAAGGAAGAGAAGAAAAATGCTGAAAACTCTGGCTGGTTTGGAGATGGACTGACTAGCGCCTTTGGTTTTGGTCAAAAAGCTCCAGAAGAGGAGAAGCCCATTGAAAAGGAAGTGGAAGAGAAACCCCCACCCTCTAACTCCTGGCTGAATATTGGCATTAGAGATGTCTTACATTTTGGTCAATCTAATCAGGATAAGGTTGAAGAGAGAATAGAAGCAGCAGGCAGAGATGAATCGACAGGCACAATAGACCCACAGGACCTTGGCACAAGTCAGTCTCATCATGATGCCACAGTGGAGCAAATAAAAGAAACAGAGCACCAGAGAGAAGATACCACTGGTAAGAAGGCAGAGAGAACAGAGACACACCCCTCAAAACCTGTTAAGGATTATAACCAAATGGACCGTCATAGTCAGGAAGAAGATGGTGAGTTAAGAAAAGAGGAAGATGCAGGGTGGTATGGTAGCATCTATAACAATATTGTAGGCCTTTATGGAGAACAGGGTTATGTTGAGGAGGAGGAGGATATACTTATAGCTGAGGATGAAGAGGATAAAGATATCAGCCTTCAGTCAGAAACAGAGTCACAGTCTGTGTTCTCATCCATGTTTGACACTCTGGTATCACCGTTTCAGGCCGATACAACTAACAATTATAAAAATGCCCAAAGTGATGAGGTAACAGATATAAAACCGGCAGAAGCAGATGGAGATACAGAGACCTCCCTAACTTCTCAGACGGCTATCCCATATGATTCTACTGAGGCTTCTGTGGGTAGGAAGGATGATAATGATGGTAATGACAGCAATGAGGTTCCACATCCCCCTCCATTAGATATAGATAAGGTTCAGAGTGCCAATAAAATACTTGAAACTAGCAAGTATATGTCTTTGTCACACGACCCTCAATTACAAGACACAACCGGAATAGTGAATCTTGAAGTTGATCCTGAAAAAGCTATAGCTGAGATGGAAGTTGTTGATCAAGAGGAATTTCCCTCCTCTGATCATTCCAAGAAGTGGCACGTTGAGACCGATCCCATAGATAACATAGGGTTTATAAACATTATCCTTGACCCAGTGTTAGACTCAACTATACTAAATGCTGACACTACAAGTAACAATCTTCTATCTGATAAAGGTAATGATGATGGGGGACGTTATATTGTGGACAAAGCATCTGAGATAGAGGAAGCAGATTCAACTAATGAAGTTACTGAGACAGAGGGGATAGAACCAAAGAAAATAGTTGAAGTTGAGAGAGACCACGGGGATGAAGCTACTTTCTCTACACATGTCTTTGAATATACACAGAGCAATTCCGGACCCAATGCTAAAATTGAAATGTATCCTGACAGCTCAGATCTAGTTCCCCCTGAGACAGTAACAGGAAATGAACAAAGACAGACAGAAATCCTTGAGGAGGCAGACACAGAAAACATGTTAGGGGAAGATTTCATTCATGTCCACTGGGTGTCCCATGAATCTCAAAAAGACAGTGACGAGAAAAACGTCCTGAATGATAGATCTGGGATGACGGATGACCAGACGACAGCAAATGAGGACAGTAATCTGCCGCTAAATGACAGAAATCACACAGACGACAGTAATGAAATGCTGGAGGCATTCAAACAGCTACTTGGAAATAGCAAGTATATGTCTTTGTCCCACAACCCTCAATTACAGGACACAACCGGAATAGTGAATCTTGAAGATGATCGTGAAAAATCTATAGCTGAGATCAATGAAAATGATGAGCACGATTCTGCAGGTAGATTAGAGCTAGATGACGTCACTACTAATGAACCTGTCAGTTCCCAAGGAGATGTAGAGCCAAAGCAAATAGTGTCGGACCCCAAACCAGACAATGAAGAGAATGTGAAAATATCAACTGTGCTCCCCGAAGCGCTTTTGCATGATAGTGATGCGAATGCCCTTAATCACCATCAAGAGAGTCCTGCTGCTGACCTTGCTGAAAATAGCCTGGATGATGTTGAGACTGATCATTCAGTTGGTCAGGATGCTTTAGAAGGATCAGGGATTCCAAATCTCTCTGATTCGATTCCTATTCAGACAAAAGCAGAAACACTGACAGAGGAGCTACCTAATGTATCAGAGGACACATCTGTAATGCATGCTGAGGTGGAGGACATTGACATTGACACTACAGGTATTGAAGTGGTATCCTCCAATCAGAAAGGAGACGACAGTATTCTAGTGCCTCAGAGCCCAACAGAAGAGGACAATGGGGACAGAGTAGGGATGCTATATAGTCAGACAAGCATGCCAGGTACAGAGGATGCTTCAGTGCTGGAGGAGTTCACACAGACATCCGACCCCCATCTGCATGATGCCCAGGACCCTCACATAGCTGAACTTATCCTGAACTTATCTTTAGTTGAACCTGTCAGAGTTGATCTAGTCATTGAAAATGTATCAGGAGAGGAAAGACATCATTTGATTACCTCAAGTGGGGATGGGGAAAGTAAGGACAAGAATGAGAATACATTAGAGGTACCAGATAAGAATGTTCATTTTGGAGACATAGATTCAGTTTTGCTGAAAGACTGGTTATCTTCTAACTATGAGGAAAGTAATTCCAATGTAATGGAAGTTGTTGATCAAGAGGAATTTTCCTCCTCTGATCATTTCAAGGAGTGGCACGTTGAGGCCGATCCTGTAGATAACATAGGGATGATAAACATTACCCTTGGCCCAGTGTTAGACTCAACTATACTAAATGCTGACACTACAAGTAACAATCTTCTATCTGATAAAGGTAATGATGATGGGGGACGTTATATTGTGGACAAAGCATCTGAGATAGAGGAAGCAGATTCAACTAAACAAGTTACTGAGACAGAGGGGATAGAACCAGGGAAAATAGTTGAAGTTGAGAGAGACCATGGGGATCAAGCAACTCTCCCTACACATGTCTTTGAAAATACACAGAGCAGTTCCGGACCTGATGCTAAAATTGAAATGTATCCTGACAGCTCAGAGCTAGTTCCCCCTGAGACAGAAATTGGAAATGAACAACGACAGACTGAAATCCTTGAGGAGGCAGACACAGAAAACATGTCAGTAGAAGATTTCATTCATGTCCACAGGGAGTCCCATGAATCTCAAAAAGACAGTGATGAGAAAAACGTCCCGAATGATAGATCTGGGATGACGAGTGACCAGACGACAGCAATTGAGGACAATAATCTGCCGCTAGATGACAGGAATCACATCTCATCAGTCAGTAGCCAGGAAGTACATTCAAAAGGGACCAAAGGATTGTATAATGAGATCACTCTAGAAAACGAGAGAGCACAGGAATTAGGCCTACAGGATAGGGAAACCAATGATGGACGAAATAGCTTTGATCAGTCACATGCAGTTAGTCAGCTTTCCCCCACTGATGAAGGTTATGATGTCATTACACAATCAGAGAGAACAATAGACCATGATACATTGTATTCAGGTGAGAATTTCCTCTCAGACAGTTGGTCTAATTATCAAGAAGCAACAGATGTAAAGAGCACAATTAGTGATGAAGATAGGCAGCAGGATTTTGAAAACGTGGACGTGATTGAGCAGGATGATTTTGAGAAAATCAGTTATAGGGATATTGAATCTATTCACAATGTTGAAAGAGAGGGTGGGACTTCCACTTCTCACAGTGAACCCCCTGAAAAGCAAGACATGCCATCAGATCAGATAGTAGGCCTAGACCCCACTCAAGAAGGAATTGTGAACAAATCAACTTCTCACAGTGAACCCCTTGAAAATCAAGACATGCCATCTGACCAGTATTCAGTAGGGCCCCCTCAAGAGGAAATTACAGACACATCAGTCAACAAGGGTACTAGGAGTTTCTTTGAAAATGCAATGGACTTTTTGATCCCAAGCACTGACTCCAAAGACTTAGAAGACCCAGAACCAAAGGGGCAAGAAGAGGAGGAACAAGAACCCCCACCTGATCTTCCTTACCTGGACCTCCATGAACCAGAACCACAGTCTCAGTCAACCTCAGTAGAAGACTCGATGAAAGCTACAGCATTTTTGAAAGAATACAAGAATATCCAAAAGCAAATCAGCACAGATGAAATAACTACTTTGTTGGACATGTTTGGGAAGCACAAATTCCTGTGGCTTGACTACAGCCTAGGAAGCTCAGAGACTTTGACTGATGGCCATGATGGTGATAATGACCTAGCTATTATATCAGACTTTGAAAGGCTCCTGCAGTATCACATTGATGAGACAAAAACTCCATCTGGTGGAGTACTGGAGGATGAAGACCAATCCAGAAAATTTGTGTCATTACGAAAACTAGAAATACTCTTGTCAAACATAAAAAACAGATTCACCCAAGTGAAAGCACCTGTCAGTATAAAAGACAATCAAGGTACTACTCAAGTAGTATGAGAAACATTTATTGATTTTGGTTGCATGTCTCTTCCGTGTCTTTTGCATGTCAATATTGAAAAGGTTAGCAGTTGTCAAAGTGTTATATCTGACAACCATTTATTGACAAGGTCTTACATGTTTTTTAAATGATTTGGTATCATAATGTCTATATGTTATCCAGCAGGAACAGACAAGACAAACTGCATCAATGATGATTGTTTCACTCGCAATGAAAACGAAGACCTAACCAACCTGAAAGGAGAACATTTCTCTGGGGAGGGAGACATCCAAACCCCAACACTAACAGACAAATGTAATGCATTTATGTCCATTCTTAAAAATAACATACTAATTATATAGATGAAAATAGTTCCATCTGTGGCTGGTAAAAATATATGATCAATTATTATGACACTCACTATTGTGTTATGTATACCGTTTAAATATATTTAACAGATAAACCTGAGCCTGCAGTGATGGAATATCTTTTTTCTTCTGCACGTCAAGTCACTGGTGATGCTGTTGCTCATATGCTGACAGTTAAGGCTCTTCTAAAATGGCTCATTTTACAGGTAAGAAAGTTATATGACTACTATATCCCCCTTGTAATCTATTGAGATTAAATTAGCTAAACAGCCCATGCATTTAAAATGATTGGACTGCACTATGGATGTCTCCATCATCCTCAATAGAATGTAATATTTTTCCAAGATAGGGAACTTCGGTTGTGGCATTGGACTTAGACAAATACATAACAGCACAATACACACATGACAATAATCATTGACTAGATAGCTGGAAAAGCTGGTCCTTTAAAACCTCTGGTATGTGTCTCTGGTATGCAACATGTCATCTGCACTGCCCCTATGAGTCATCCAACACTTTGAGGAGTTGTAGTTGGCTCTGGCTTCGGTGACAAGGCTTTTCCCCGCACTATGGTAGTGCAATAATAACATGAGGACTTTAAATTGAGAATACAAATGGAGGTTCAGGATGTTGACCAGGTGAGTAAAGGGTAGTGTTTTGGACACTGGGGACAGCACTGAAAAGCTACAGGAAAGGTCAACACCCAACCAACAACAACAACTTGGCCTACTCTGATAGGGCAAGGCAGTTGACAGCAGAGGGACTTTGGTGACAATCTGTCTCAGCTGGAGAAAAAGGTCAATTTTTCCTTGACTATTTGAGAATAGGAATGGAGGTTGACTAATAAGTGTTGTTTTCCCACAATTTGCATGTTTCGTTAGGTTCAGTGTTACTTTAAATACGCCTCAGTCTGCCAGTGTGGCGTTCTACGATTGGTGACGTTAGGCAGGAAGTGGGAGTGTTGTAACAATTACAAATAAATATTTTGATTGAAAAGTCAGATAACATATATTATTGTGTAGGCTTACAATTATATAAATCAATAAATATTCGTTTTAGGAAAAAATATCCGAAAGTGAGTCGTTTAAGTGAATTTGGTGTGCATAAAATAGCAACAACCTCCACCGTACGTTTCAGCGTCATGACGTTACCCGATACTACTATCAGGTCCAAGTAACAGCTGAGCATTCGTGTTTTCAATGTTAGCTAACATAATCCTGAAAATAATATTTAAATGAAATATTCGACAAATGGAAGATCAAACAAGTGGCGAGACAGTCGCTACTCAAGTGACTGATTTCAAAATGACAGCAAGGACCTATTACACTCTTGCCTTGGAGAAAGCGAACGATGTGAGTCACGTGTCATTATATCTTACGTTAACTTGGACCCATCACTGCTAAAAACATCAACTGGTGTTAATAAGCAAGCTAGCCAACTAACGTTACTACATAATTTAATTAGTCAGAAAAGGCTTATCTAGCCAATGTCTCGTGTCTTGTTGGCTATGAGAGCACTGTTGCCTGGTAAGCTAGCTTAATACTTAGCTAGATAACTAGCTAACGGTTGTAGTTAGTTAGCTATCTATCTAAGTAACTGGCTAGCTAGTTAGCGTGTTGAGGCTCCTAAAAGCATTGACAATCACTTTACGTTTGAACTGTCATGTATCCACAATCCAGGGCCTGAAACAAAAATCTATAGCAGATCTATAATGATTATAAGTCATTTCTTTGATTTAGTTGATACTTTTCCAAAATTAGTATTATTATTTTATTTTTTTCCTACCTAGGTCCTGTCATCCCTTCCTGATGACATAAAGCCAGGTCCTGACCTGTATGGACTGCCATGGGAAGCGGTCATCGTCACTGCCTTACTAGGGTTGGGCACCCTCCTATTGTTCAGCTGCAGGTTCTACCAATGTGTAAGTTGTCTGATATTATTATCAGCATGCAAGTATAGGGATGAACAACCACATTCTTTATTTTGATTGGAGAGTGACCAAGCTCACAAAACTGTTCCATTGTTTCCACAGATAAAGAGCAGACTGTATTCAAGCAAAGAGAGGCGGATGGGCCTGAAGGTGGCTGAACTATTAGATGAAAAGTGCAAAGTCCTTGAGACTTTGAGTGAGGTTCAACAAAATGTGAGGCCTATGTCAAGTAATCCTGTGTGTGACAGACTAGATTTGCAAACTATTCAATGCAATTCCATTTGAAATGACATGTTTTGTATGGACTGTGTGTTATGAATGCCTTTGCTACTGTTTGTTTATTTATGTACCTTTTTAAGTATGAAGAACTGGAAACTGCCCTGCGGAATAGTGGTGTTTTGGCTCATGTTGCAGAGAGAGAGAATCTGGAGGTAAGACAGAGATACTACATGGTATGATTGTTCTCAATACTGAAGAGACATTCCCATATATCACAGCTAAATAACACTGCCAAGTGGTATAAAAGGACTCGGTGTGCGTGTGACTTTCAAGTCCCAGTAAAACTATAATGGTGTCCTCCTCAGGTGATGTCCCAGAGGCTGAAACAGTCAAATACACAGCTTGGAAATGATATAGAAAAGTTAAAGGAGGACCTGAATATCCAAAGAGCGAGGAGGTTGCAGCAGGAGGAGACAGTGAGTTTGACTTAGGACTTTTTTCTCATCCCCTCTTCCTGTGTTTTGATGTTTATGCTTTGACATGTTTCAGCCATTGTTATTATTTTCCTCTTTGCTCTCATATTTCAGTTTGTTTTTGAGATATGGTGTTGTGTGCAATTCTTCAGATTGCAGATATGCAGGAAACCTTGAAAACCTTAGAAGAAGAAACCAGGGACCTCAAGTCCCAGACAGAACAGGTACAGTCTGATGTCCCCATTACAATGTTATATATTATGAACAAAATGTTAATTGTAATTCCTTCCCATAATGCATTTTAAATCTGACACAGTCAGAGCCAGGTTAGATGTAACTCATTCTGTTATCATTTCAGGCACAGACAACCCTGAAAATATTTGACATGAACAGTGAAAGGAATCAGAATAATCTGGAGGCAGCAAAAGAAGAGAAGGTGTTGCTCCAGGAGAAAAATGGCCAGGTATGTAACCTGACATCTAAAATGTCAATTTTCATCTATATCTAGGCCTATTCACAAATCAGAGCCATAGATACAGTATCTATGTGGGTGGCTCTGTCACTAATAGTGGTGTATACTCCAGTTCCATATCAGCCTTTGTTGCCATTAATGCAAAACAAAGCATTTGAAGTTTCTTGTTACACAAATAACCTGTATGGGTTGTCCTAAGCAGAAAGAGTCCTATAGTCTGGTGGGGTCTTCACCCTCTCCCCTCTTCCCACAGCTGGTCCAGGAGGCAGAGGGCTGGGGGGAGCGGATGAGTGAGCTGGAGGAGGAGATGAGGATGTGTGAGAGCTCCTACACTGGAATGCTGCAGGATGCTACCAACAAAGATGAGCGCATCAAGGTTTGCATTCATATTACTGCACTGGCAAAAACCACATGCAGTAAGATGTCTAAAACAAATATTTGTGTACCGTGCCCTGTACTGGAAAAACCAGTCAACACCCACTATGAAGATTACTTGGGGTTTCAACTGACCATAAGTTAAACACCCTAAATGGCTCAACCTATTTGAGGCTATGATAATCTTCATAATGGAAATCCTTTATTGCTTGTTATTTAATTATAAATTGTATGTACTGTGTTTTGATGTGTATGTATATATGTGCAAATGTATGTGGACACCCCTTTTGAATGAGTGGATTTGGCTATTTCAGCCACACCTGTTGCTGAAAAGGTGTATAAAATCGAACGCACAGCCATGCAATCTCCATAGACAAACATTGGCAGTAGAATGGCCTTACTGAAGAGCTTAGTGACTTCCAACGTGGAACTGTCATAGAATAGCACCTTTCCAACAAGTCAGTAAGTCAAATTTCTGCCCTGCTAGAGCTCCCCCGGTAAGCTCTGTTATTGTGACGTGGAAACGTCTAGGAGCAACAGTGGCAGGCCACACAAGCTCACAGAAAGGGACCACTGAATTGCTTAGCGTGTAAAAATCGTCTGTCCTCGGTTTCAACACTCGCAACCGAGTTCCAAACTGCCTCTGGACTCAACGTCAGCACAATAACACACAAGCCTAAGATCACTATGCGCAATGCCAAGCGTTGGCTGGAGGGTGTAAAGCTTGCCGCTATTTGACTCTGGAACAGTGGAAACCTGTTATCTGGAGTGATGAATCACGCTTCACCATCTGGCAATCTGACATATGAATCTGGGTTTGGGGCTGTTTTTCATGGTTCTGGTTAGGCCCCTTAGTTCCAGTGATGGGAAATCTTAATACTACAGCATAAAATGACATTGTAGACAATTCTATGCTTCCATCTTTGTGGCAACAGTTTGGGGAAGGCCCTTTCCTGTCCAGCATAATGCACAAAGTGTTAGAGCAGCAAAGGGGGGGACCAACTCCACGTTAACGGCCATGATTTTGGAATGAGGTGTTCAACAAGCAGGTGTCAAAGTACTTTTGGACATGTAGTGTGTGTTCTGTTGCATGTATACAACACAATAAGTTCTCAAGACTAAAATAAAGTTTGAGTTTGAATGGTAAAGCCTTCTCTCTCCATCAGTCCTTGACAGACTGCCTGTTGAAGATGAAGGACTGGGACCCAGTGCTGGAGGACGGCGCCAACAGAGAGGAGAGGAGTGGGACACAAGGGACAGAGAATGGAGAAGGACATGGTGAGATTCTCTTAATGTACACAAGGCTGACCCCATTTTATTTTTATTTAACCTTTATTTAACCAGGTAGGCCAGTTGAGAACAAGTTCTCATATACAACTGCAACCTGGCCAAGATAAATTAAAGCAGTGCGACATAAACAACAGAGTTACACATGGAATAAACAAACGTATAGTCAATAACACAATATAAAAAAATATATGTACAGTGTGTGCAAATGAGGTAAAGCAATAAATAGGCTGTCGTGACGAAGTAATTACAATTTAGCAATTAAACACTGGAGTGATAGATGTGCAGAAGATAAATGTGCAAGTAGAGATACTGGGTGCAAAGGACCAAAAGAAATGACAGTATGGGGATGAGGTAGTTGGATGGGCTATTTACAGATGGGCTATGTACAGGTGCAATGAGCTGCTCTGACAGCTGATGCTTAAAGTTAGTGAGGGAGATATGAGTCCCCAGCTTCAGTGATTTTTGTAATTCGTTCAAGTCATTGTCAGCAGAGAACTGTAAGGAAAGGCGGCCAAAGGAGGAATTGGCTTTGGGGGTGTCGTGACATTGTATTAGTTAATGTGACAACTGTTGCTCATCGAATGATTAAAGGTTTCTAATTGTGTGATTAACTGAATCAAGCAATTATTAATCTGGGGCACCATGGGAAAAGTTGTTTTGTTGAGTTTCTATTTCCCAAATTAACTCAAAGAATATCGATTTCACAACAGCCGCTAATTAGCCAGTTACCTCTACAGTCTCGTTCTGAACGTCGCATAATCCGGGAATCGGCACGGACCCGGGTCTCACCAATGAGTTCGTACCACACCAATCTTAGTTGAGTATTTATTTACTAGAAAGCTAAAATGATGATAAAAGATACACATACACCAAAACACATTCTAGGCTATTGATTAGGACTTAGTATAACGGGCCAACACACTATGGCGCGTGTTACCCAAAATGGGGATTTAAAAGAGAGCGAAAAAGAAAGTACACGAGAGACATACACATTTGGGTGAATTTGTCAACTATGCTTATTCTAACCATAGCCTTGCCCCAAACTGCCGCTCTTATGGGTCAGAATATAATGATGTAATTACGTGGGGAAGGTCTCCGTGGATTCTCTGCGTGGACCGTTCAGGCTTACCAAAACATTCTCTTTGATTTTGACATTTTCCAAACAACGTACAATGTATTAACATCAAACATATACCAGGTAAACTTTTGACGTTACAATGTTTTCGTAATAACGTCATCTATTAAAAACAAAACAAAAATGACATTTTCATATTCCATCTATTGTCATGACCACCATTGTGGCTGACGGAAACCATTGTTCCAAAGTCCCTTTATTTCATGTTTAAGGTTCTCCATAGTAACAGGACAAAAGGAATTTGTCACATCTTCAGACCCCTAGATCTCTCCTCCTCTGTTGGGGTTGAGAGATAATCTGTAGGGTTGTGAACTCCTGTAACCTGACCTGATCAGGACAGTGGTGACCAGTGAAATATACCTGCTGGAGCGCGTGCTACAGGTGGGTGCTGCTATGGTGACCAGTGAGCTGAGATAAGACGGGGCTTTACCTAGCAAAGACTTGTAGATGACCTGGAGCCAGTGGGTTTGGTGACGAATCTGATGCGAGGGCCAGCCAACGAGAGCATACAGGTCGCAGTGGTGGGTAGTATATGGGGCTTTGGTGACAAAACGGATGGCACTGTGTTAGACTGCATCCAATTTGCTGAGTAGAGTGTTGAAGGCTATTTTGTAAATGTTTTACGAGGGTATGTTTGGCAGCATGAGTGAAGGAGGCTTTGTTGTGAAATTGGAAGCCGATTCTAGATTCAATTTTGGATTGGAGATGCTTAATGTGAGTCTGGAAGGAGAGTTTAGTCTAACCAGACACCTAGGTAGTTGTCCACATATTCTAAGTCAGAACCGTCCAGAGTAGTGATGCTGGGCAGGTGCGGGCAGCGATCGGTTGAAGAGCATGCATTTAGTTTTACTTTAATTAAGAGCGGTTGGGAGGCCACGAAAGGAGAGTAAAGGCATGGTCAGCAGGCTTTTGCCCACCATCTCTTTGGATTGATATGCACAGCCATCATTGGACTTTTTTTTAAAATTTATTTTTAATGAGTCAAGATATTGACTGAGGGATGTGTCTCTACATATGTGAATGTGTCTTCCCAGATTTAACTTATTTGTTTGTATTTTTTGGTCCACAGATAACCATCAACGACGAAGAATACAGAAACTCATTCATGCAGCCAAGGTATGTCTTCTCTTCATCAACTGATATGATGGCTTAAAAACAAAACTCTTATCAGCGATAAATGGAAGATATGAGATTTTTTTTGTTCTCTCTCTCTCTTTAGATGAATGCAGACTTGAAGTCGGTGGATGAAGACAAGGACAGGGTGTTTGCTAAGCTAGCAGATGAAGTCAAGGCCAAGGAGGACCTCCAAGGTAAGCAGAGTAGTCAGCTGTTCAATAGTAATTCCTCTGATCGCGGTGGGTAACAAACAACGTTTGTTTTATAATGTACATAAATGTAGGTCTATTGAAAGACGCTTCAATAGCTGTTTTCATGATAACAGACCATTTTTACATTTTGGTCATTTAGCAGATGCTCTTATCCAGAGCGACTTACAGTAATCTTAAGATAGCTAGGTGAGAACCACATATTGCAGTCATAGTAAGTAAACGTTTTCCTCAATAAAGTAGCTATTAGCAAAGTCAGTGCAAGTAAGAAAAGCCAAATACTAGGGTTAGTTCAAGAAAAGCGAGGGTGTTTTGGGAATAATCAAGATGTAAAGACAAATGGTCGGTTTCCCAGACACAGATTAAAGGGATACTTAGCATTACTAGTAGATACCCATAGACTTCCAGTTATTGCACTAAAGCTAGTTAGCAATTGGTTCGTGAAACTACCTCTAACTTCCTTCATACTGGACAGAGATTACATAACTGGTATCCACATGTTCATCTGACTTTGGGGAAGTCGATTTAAAGGACTTCATTACCAAAATCCCAAAGTATCCCTTTGAGCCTAGACCTGGACTTAACAGCTTTACTGTTGTGTTGCAGAGGGGATTAAGAAACTGGAGAATGAGAAGGCCTCTCTGCAGACAGACAGTGAGAAGTACACGGGCCAGGTGCAGAAACTCCAGCAGAAACTGCAGATCATGACAGAGATGTACCAGGAGAATGAGCTCAAACTACACAGGTACTGTACGGGAGCCACACCAACGCTGACCCAAATGCACAGCTTCATCTAGAAACATTCAAATAAAATACAATTTTATTGGTCACATACACGTGACTGGCAGATGTTATTGCGGGTGTAGCGCAATTCTTGTGCTTCTAGCTCTGACAGTGCAGTAATATCTAACAAGTAATATATAAGAAATTACACAACATATACACACATCTAAGTAGGAATTAAGACTATATAAATATGGACGAGCGATGTCAGAGCGGAACGGATACAGTAGAATAGTACATATATACATATGAGATGAGTAATGTAAGATATAAGAATTAAGTGTCTAAGATACCATAGTATAGAATACAGTATATACAGTGGGGCAAAAAAGTATTGTCAGCCACCAATTGTGCAAGTTCTTGCCCAATTGGTGGCTGACTAAATACTTTTTTGCCCCACTGTACATACAGTGCCTTGTGAAAGTATTCGGCCCCCTTGAACTTTGCGACCTTTTGCCACATTTCAGGCTTCAAACATAAAGATATAAAACTGTATTTTTTTTGTGAAGAATCAACAACAAGTGGGACACAATCATGAAGTGGAACGACATTTATTGGATATTTCAAACTTTTTTTAACAATTCAAAAACTGAAAAATTGGGTGTGCAAAATTATTCAGCCCCCTTAAGTTAATACTTTGTAGCGCCACCTTTTGCTGCGATTAGAGCTGTAAGTCGCTTGGCGTATGTCTCTATCAGTTTTGCACATCGAGAGACTGACATTTTTTCCCATTCCTCCTTGCAAAACAGCTCTAGCTCAGTGAGGTTGGATGGAGAGCATTTGTGAACAGCAGTTTTCAGTTCATCTGACCAGAGCACCTTCTTCTACATGTTTGGTGTGTCTCCCAGGTGGCTTGTGGCAAACTTTAAACAACACTTTTTATGGATATCTTTAAGAAATGGCTTTCTTCTTGCCACTCTTCCATAAAGGCCAGATTTGTGCAATATACGACTGATTGTTGTCCTATGGACAGAGTCTCCCACCTCAGCTGTAGATCTCTGCAGTTCATCCAGAGTGATCATGGGCCTCTTGGCTGCATCTCTGATCAGTCTTCTCCTTGTATGAGCTGAAAGTTTAGAGGGACGGCCAGGTCTTGGTAGATTTGCAGTGGTCTGATACTCCTTCATTTCAATATTATCGCTTGCACAGTGCTCCTTGGGATGTTTAAAGCTTGGGAAATCTTTTTGTATCCAAATCCGGCTTTAAACTTCTTCACAACAGTATCTCGGACCTGCCTGGTGTGTTCCTTGTTCTTCATGATGCTCTCTGCGCTTTTAACGGACCTCTGAGACTATCACAGTGCAGGTGCATTTATATGGAGACTTGATTACACACAGGTGGATTGTATTTATCATCATTAGTCATTTAGGTCAACATTGGATCATTCAGAGATCCTCACTGAACTTCTGGAGAGAGTTTGCTGCACTGAAAGTAAAGGGGCTGAATAATTTTGCACGCCCAATTTTTCAGTTTTTGATTTGTTAAAAAAGTTTGAAATATCCAATAAATGTCGTTCCACTTCATGATTGTGTCCCACTTGTTGTTGATTCTTCACAAAAAAATACAGTTTTATATCTTTATGTTTGAAGCCTGAAATGAGGCAAAAGGTCGCAAAGTTCAAGGGGGCCGAATACTTTCACAAGGCACTGTATGAGATGTGTAATGCCAGATATGTAAAACATTATTCAAGGACTAGTGTTCCATTCCTTAAAGTGGCCTGTGATTCCTAGTCTATACCTATAGGCAGCAGTCTCTAATGTGCTAGTGATGGCTGTTAGAAGCTGTTTTTCAGTCTCTCGGCCCCAGCTTTGATGCACCTGTACTGACCTCGCCCTCTGGATGATAGCGGGGTGAACAGGCAGTGGCTTCTGTTGTTTGATGTCCTTGATGATATTTTTGGTCTTCCTTACTCACCGTTCAAAAAATGTAGAACCAAGAAACCTATATAGCCCTTGGTTCACTCCAGACCTGACTGCCCTTGACCAGCACAAAAACATCCTGTGGCGTACTGCATTAGCATTGAATAGCCCCCATGATATGCAACTTTTCAGGGAAGTTAGGAAACAATATACACAGGCAGTATGGAAAGCAATATACAAGTTCTGGGACAATATAAAAAGTTCTGGGACACTGTAAAGTCCATGGAGAATAAGAGCACCTCCTCCAGCTGCCCACTGCACTGAGGCTAGGAAACACTGTCACCACCGATAAATCCACAATAATTGAGAATTTCAATAAGCATTTTTCTACAGCTGGCCATGCTTTCCACCTGGCTACCCTACCCCGGTCAAAACAGCCCTGCACCCCCCACAGCCTCTTGCCCAAGCCTCCCACATTTCTCCTTCACCCAAATCCAGATAGCTGATGTTCTGAAAGAGCTGCAAAATCTGGACCCCTACAAATCAGCCGGCTAGACAATCTGGACCCTCTCTTTCTAAAATAATCTGCCGAAATTGTTGCAACCCCTATTACTAGCCTGTTCAACCTCTCTTTCGTATATCGTCTGAGATCCCCAAAGAATGGAAAGCAGCCTTGGTTTCTCAAATGACTGCCTCGAGTGGTTCACCAACTACTTCTCTGAGAGTTCAGTGTGTCAAATTGGAGGGCCTGTTGTCTGGACCTCTGCCAGTTTCTATGGGGGTGCCACAGGGTTCAATTCTCGGGCCGACTCTCTTCTCTGTATACATCAATGATGTCACTCTTGCTGCTGGTGATTCTCTGATCCATCTCTAACGCAGACTTCTGGCCCTTCTTTGGACACTGTGTTAACTAACCTCCAGACGAGCTTCAATGCCATACAACTTTCCTTCCGTGCCCTCCAACTGCTCTTAAATGCAAGTAAAACTAAATGCATGCTCTTCAACCGATCGCTGCCTTCCCGTCCAGCATCACTAGTCTGGACGTTTGACTTAGAATATGTGGACAAATACCTAGGTGTCTGGTTAGACTGTAAACTCTCCTTCCAGACTCACATTAAGCATCTCCAATCCAAAATGTTATTTAGACTCGGCTTCCAATTTCGCAACAAAGCATCCTTCACTCATGCTGCCAAACATACCCTCGTAAAACTGACCATCCTACCGATTCTTGACTTCAGCGGTGTCATTTACAAAATAGCCTTCAACACTCTACTCAGCAAATTGGATGCAGTCTAACACAGTGCCATCCGTTTTGTCACCAAAGCCCCATATACTACCCACCACTGCGACCTGTATGCTCTCGTTGGCTGGCGCTTGCTTCATGTTTGTCGCCAAACTCACTGGCTCTAGGTCATCTATAAGTCTTTGCTAAGTAAAGCACCGCCTTATCTCAGCTCACTGGTCACCATAGCAGCACCCACCAGTAGCACACGCTCCAGCAGGTATATTTCACTGGTCACACCCAAAGGCAATTCCTCCTTTGGCCACCTTCCAGTTCTCTGCTGTCAATGACTAGAACGAACTGCAAAAATCACTGAAGCTGGAGACTCATATCTCCCTCACTAACTTTAAGCACCAGCTGTCAGAGCAGCTCACAGAACACTGCACCTGTACACAGCCCATCTGTAAATAGCCCATCCTCACTACCTCATTCCCATATGGTTATTTTATTTATTTTGCTCCTTTGCACCCCAGTATCTCTACTTGCACATTTCATCTTCTGCACATCTATCACTCCAGTGTTTAATTGGTATAATGTAATTATTTTGCCACTATGGCCTGTTTATTGCCTTTCCTCCCTCATCCTACCTCATTTGCACACACTGTATATATACTTTTTATATTGTATTACTGACTGTATGTTTGTTTATTCCATGTGTAACTCTGTCGTTTGTGCCGCACTGCTTTGCTTTATCTTGGCCAGGTCGCAGTTGTAAATGAGAACTGGTTCTCAACTACCCTACCTGGTTAAATAAAGGTGAAATAAATATAAAAAAATATGACATTGGGTGCTGTAGGTGTCCTGGAGGTCGGGTAGTTTGCCCCCGGTAATGCGTTGGGCAGATCGCACCACCCTCTGGAGAGCCTTGCTGTTGTGGGCAGTACAGTTGCCATAGCAGGTGGTGATACAGCCCGACAGAATGCTCTCAATTGTGCATCTGTTGAAGTTTGAACTGTACTATGCCTGATAATGTCTGTCTGATACTGGGTGTTCTCCCCTGGTGTCCCCAGGATGTTGACTGTGGAGGAGAGGGAGCGTCTTCAGAAGGACGAGAAGCTGACCAAGGCTGACAAGAGCATCACCCTGGCCGTGGAGGAGCTCAACAGCTACAGGTCAGTTTCTGCATGGTTTTTGCTTTAACACTAGACCGCTGATTCCAGTAACTCATCAAACTTTGATTATTTGAATCAGCTGTGAAGTGCTAGGGCAAGAACCCAAAGCGTGCACCCCAGAGGGTGTTCCTGTCAATCAAATAGATCCAATGTGTTCTATGAGACTCTACTTTGCGGGGTGTTTTTGTTGTGAGTGCTTGTCTCAGAGTGCAGTTTTCACACATACAGGCAAAGGGCACAAGACCTGGAGGATGAGCTGGAGAAGACTAACCATGCTTACAAAACCCAGGTGAGAGATCTGACACTGTTGTATCATAAGAGACTGGGAGAGGGCAAAAACATTCACCATGTGCAATGATGATGTATGGCCAATAACTCATTTAATATTCTCTTTCCATCTTTCAGATAACTTCTCAGGAAAAGAAGGCACACAATAACTGGGTAAGTACATAGTTGCATCATACATACACTATGGAGCACACCTCAGGCAACTCATCTGTCATTTCTGTTGTCTGCATTGTAGCTAGCAGCACGAGGTGCTGACCGCGACCTGGCTGAAGTTAAAAGAGAGAATGCACACCTCAGGCAGAAGTAAGTACTAAAGAATACTTTTCTATTGTCAGTTTCACCAGACATGTCAGTTGTCGCTACAAAATAGTATTTCCCTGTAGTGAGAAGTATTCTCCAGCTGTGGTTTGTCTCCATGCAGATTGACTGATACTCAGTTCAAGCTGGATGTTGTGGAGAAAGACCCCTATACACTGGACAACATGGACAGACCTCTGTTCAGAGGTGAGTCTCTAATAAACCTCCCTAACTGGAATAATATCTTCTGCTAAATCTCAGCTCGCCCGGTAACCCCTGCTCCATACATTGAGAGGGTTGGATAGGGGGAAGCAATATGGTGACAATCCAAATGCAAGATGAAGTTAACACAACTGCTTATAGCATAAAACTGGTTATGGGCGACAGGTAGCCTAGCGGTTAGGACAGTTGGACCAGTAATTGAAAGGTCGCTGGTCTAAATCCCCAAGCTGACTAGGTGAAACATCTGTCAATGTGCCCTTGAGCAAGGCGCTTAACCCTAATTGTTTCAGGGTCACCATCAATAATGGCTGATTCTTGGCTCTGACCGGGTGTAATATGCAAAAAATACACATTTCCAATTCACACATGCACTTGTACATGTGTGAAATAGGACAGATGTAAGCACCCACCTAATTATTATTTGTATAATATTATTTGTATTCCATCCTCTCAGATCTACAGGAGTGCATCAAATCAAATGTTATTTGTCACATGCTTCATAAAAACAGGTGTAGACTAACTGTGAAATTCTTACTTACAGGCCCTTCCCAACAATGCAGAGAAAAATAATAACAAATACACAATGAGTAATGATAACTTGGCTATAATTTTAAAATCTATATACACTGGGTACCAGTACTGTGTTGATGTGCAGGGGTACGAGGTAATTGAGGTAGGTATGTACAGTGTATCTGGAAAGTTTTCAGACCCCTAGACTTTTTCCACATTTTGTTACGTTACAGCCTTATTCTATAATTGATTGGTTAGGGGAGGCGGCCAAACTTCTTCCATTTTAAGAATGATGAAGGCCACTGTGTCATTGGTGACCTTCACTGCTGCAGAATGTTTTTGGTACCCTTCCCCAGATCTGTGCCTCGACACAATCCTGTCTCTGAGCTCTACGGACAATTCCTTCGACCTCATGGCTTGGTTTTTGCTCTGACTTGCACTGTCAACTGTGGGAGCTTATATATGGGTTTGTGCCTTTCCAAATCATGTCCAATCAATTGAATTGACCACAGGTGGACTCAAATCAAGTTGTAGAAACATCCCAAGGATGATCAATGGAAACAGAATGCACCTGAGCTCGATTTTGAGGCTCATGGCAAAGGGTCTGAGTACTTGTATAAACAGAAATACCTCATTTACATATTTAAAAAAATTCTAAACCTGTTTTCACTCTGTCATTATGGGGTATTGTATGTAGATGATACATTGTAATGTAATCCATTCTAGAAAAAGGCTTTAATGTGGAAAAGGTCAAGAGGTCTGCGTACTTTCCCACTGTACATGTAGGTAGGGGTAAAGTGACTAGGCAACGGGATAGTTGGACAGTAGCAGTCAAAGAGTTAGTGCAAAAAGGTTCAAAGCAGATAGTTAGTCCTTGTAGCTACAGGTTAACTATTTAGATGTCTTATGGCTTGCCTATCATGTTCTGGGTGTTGATTTAGAATTTATGTCATTATTCTGTAAGTTGAACCATATGTCCCTCCCTGTCCTGCAGGTGAAAGGTCACCGTATGGCCCCTCCCCCCTACATCGCCCCGCCTCTGAGAACAGAGCCTTCCTGTCTCCGCCTACCCTGATGGATGGCCCACTCCGCCTCTCTCCAAACTTCCCACCCGTGGGACCAGGAGGCAGAGGTGACCTCTCCAGTCCACGCCAATGCACTGCAGGCCTGGGTCATTCCGGTCATACAATAACACCACAGCTGAATTTACATGTCTTGTGACATGTGTGCCCTTTTACCATCAGTGCCATGTTATACTCCTAGGAATGGCGTGTTATGAGTTTATATTTAGCATAAATATTTTTACCTTTGTATTTAGTACCAATCTCCTATGTGCCATGGCCTTGTAAAAAATGACATTAAGAAAAATGATCTGCAGGATAATTTAAATAATTCAATGATATTAGAGTTTTGATTTTATAGTCTTCTTATTGACTAAAACAACGCTGAAAACCTGTTCTTTAGCACATAATACAAATGCGTACCAAGTCTTGATTGGCTGGAAGATTGGCACAACATCTGTTAAAGATGCTTATCTTTATAGTCTAAATTGCCTTGGCAGTGAGCATGCACCAGCAAGATGGAAATACTGCAGCAGCATAGCATTTCCTATCACCTACGGTGAGGGGAGTGTGGTCTTTGCACATGTTTTGGTCTTATCATCCATGCTTCATGAACTCATTGACATTGCTGGCTCTCCCTTTCTCACTCACCAACCACTCCCACATATCTCGCCTCTTTCTCATATGCTCTTTGTCATGCTCTCTCTTTTTGCCCTCCCTCTTTCTCCCCACCCCCCCTTTCTCTCTCCCCCATAACCAGTATCCCGAGGCCTGTTAGATCCCCCTGGTGGGGTGGACTCTGATCGTAGTGGTGGTCCTCACTCTGACAGCGGCTCGATATCTCCCACCTGGGAGAGGGATCGCAGGGGCCCACCTATACACCCTCCAGGTACAGTGATGACCACCCGCTATCGCCCCCCCCGCCCTATGATCTCAGGCAGCAGCCGCTCCAATCACAATAGACAGAAGTTATTCTATCCTTCTGATATTCAAATCTTCTAGTCTACTCTTTGACACATTCATTTGTTTTTTAATATCAGACCTAAAGGGTTTGTGTTCTTTATTTACTTCAGTATGTTTTACCATCTTTCTATGTAAAGAGGCCCTGACTTTCTTTTGGATTTTAGATAACTCACTCTAACCTGATTACTAATTATGTTTGTTAACCAACTGTCAGATTTGTTCACAGCAAAATATTTCCCCTCAGTCGGGTTACTATTTAAATTTCACGGTGAAGTCTACATCTGTTGTATTTGACACGTGACAAATACATTTTTATATGATTTGATTATGGTGCTGTAGTGTGGTCAGCCGGCCCTGGGAAAGGTTTGAGATTCTCTCTTTTGGTTCTGTCTGTGAGGCATAGGTCAGTGAGTGTATGACTACTATTTGTCCAGTACTGATGTGGTCGGTTGTCGTAGTTCCAGCCTCACCTCTGTCTGAGTCATGTGACAGGACCACAGAGATGGGCAGAGTCAGCAGGTTGGGCACACTGACTGCAGACCACTGCATTGAGGAGCCTGAGCCTCCACTGGTTTGTTCCAGAGTTTTCCCCCACCCACAATTTGGCCTTTGTCACCTGGGCCCCTAAGCTACTCTAACCCAAGTCTGGCCTCAGCCTGGTTTGAGATGTCTAATATTCACTTGAGTTAGGAACTATTATTTATTTAGTTGAGTTATCATGGGGGAGCAATTAGCATGTGGCATCACTGTATTTTGATTATACATTGACAATTCCATCATGCCCACCCTGCCTACTACTGTCACTGTTTTGATGTGTACTAACTCAATGCATCATGATTTAAATGTGTGCTTGTTTTTTGTTTCTGATATGATGGAGAGGCTTTTGCTTTTTGCTCCAATCCCCTTTGGACCAGTGGAGGCTGCTGAGGGGAGGATGGCTCATAATAATGGCTAGAATGAAGCGAATGAAATGTAGCCTAGTGGTTAGAGCGTTGGACTAGCAACTGGAAGGTTGCAAGTTCAAATCCCCGAGCTGACAAGGTACAAATCTGTCGTTCTGCCCCTGAACAGGCAGTTAACCCACTGTTCCTAGGCCGTCATTGAAAATAATAATTTGTTCTTAACTGACTTGCCTAGTTAAATAAAGGTAAACAAATTATATATAAATTCAACACATAGAAACCATGTGTTTGATATTATTCTGCTCCAGCCATTACCATGAGCCTTTCCAATTAAGGTGCCACCAACCTCCTGTGCTTTGTACACTTCTGACTGTGTGATCCCCTCCTTCGGCTCAGCTGGTCTAAATAAATCTGATGAAACAGTGCTTTTTTTTTTCTCATAAAGGGTATATGTATCTAGACCCAGGCCTTCCCTATAGGAGACCTCTGCCCGGAGCCCTTCCTATGGGCCCCCTTCCACCCAGGGGCCCCGGTCCTGCTGAGCCCCACAGCTTTGGCCACCAACCTGGTGAGAACCTTCCTTTCTAACATGTATTACAGCACCATAGATTTAGTTTTAAAATGTCTGAGATGATTTCTATGTCTGCACTATAGCCACTCTGTCAAATTAACTTCAAAAAGGTGTTTAGTGCTAGGAGTATGTAACTAAAGTGATTAAATATATTTTGAAGACAGGATCTTTAATGCCTACGTGATTCAGACCGATCTCCTTCGTCAGCAGTGAATAGTAGGAGTGTTGATGATTAGTATACCCCTGAAGAACAATCCAATGTTAGAGAATGGGCAGGATATTGTGCCTAATCTGGAAACTCCCTTGGTTTAATAGAGTTAAGCTAATAGCATTATCGAGGCATGAATGAGCCCTCTTCATCAAATAAACCCACCAAAGACGGAAGTGGATTTAGCTAGGTTATTACTGTTTTTCCTCTTGTGTTCTTGCAGACTCGTCATTTATGGGAAACAGTATGGGTCCTGGTGAAAATGAAAGAGACGTAAGTTTTCTCACCCTTCTACTAACAATAGGGGTCCAGTCATGCACTGTCTCTCGTTCTCATATTTATATATAACTAATTTCCCCATGGGGATAATAGTGTTGTACCACTACAGTGCCCTCCATCATTATTGGGTATTTGAAATGTGTTCCCTCAGTCCCATCTGTCAGCACCTGGAGATCTGCGAGACATGAGGATGGGACCTCCTCTCTTAGTACCCCCTGGTATGGGTCCCCTCCCACCCATGGACCACAGGGACCCTTACTTTGCACGCAAAGGCCCTTACGGACCTCCAGACTTTTTCTCCCCACGAGGTCCAGCCCCCATGGGCAGTAAGTATGCTGTTTTCCCTACATACAGTGCCTTGCGAAAGTATTCGGCCCCCTTGAACATTGCGACCTTTTGCCACATTTCAGGCTTCAAACATAAAGATATAAAACTGTATTTTTTTGTGAAGAATCAACAACAAGTGGGACACAATCATGAAGTGGAACGACATTGATTGAATATTTCAAATTTTTTAACAAATCAAAAACGTAAAAATTGGGCGTGCAAAATTATTCAGCCCCTTTACTTTCAGTGCAGCAAACTCTCTCCAGAAGTTCAGTGAGGATCTCTGAATGATCCAATGTTGACCTAAATGACTAATGATGATGATGATGATAAATACAATCCACCTGTGTGTAATCAAGTCTCCGTATAAATGCACCTGCACTGTGATAGTCTCAGAGGTCCGTTAAAAGCGCAGAGAACATCATGAAGAACAAGGAACACACCAGGCAGGTCCGAGATACTGTTGTGAAGAAGTTTAAAGCCGGATTTGGATACAAAAAGATTTCCCAAGCTTTAAACATCCCAAGGAGCACTGTGCAAGCGATAATATTGAAATGGAAGGAGTATCAGACCACTGCAAATCTACCAAGACCTGGCCGTCCCTCTAAACTTTCAGCTCATACAAGGAGAAGACTGATCAGAGATGCAGCCAAGAGGCCCATGATCACTCTGGATGAACTGCAGAGATCTACAGCTGAGGTGGGAGTCTCTGTCCATAGGACAACAATCAGTCGTATATTGCACAAATCTGGCCTTTATGGAAGAGTGGCAAGAAGAAAGCCATTTCTTAAAGATATCCATAAAAAGTGTTGTTTAAAGTTTGCCACAAGCCACCTGGGAGACACACCAAACATGTGGAAGAAGGTGCTCTGGTCAGATGAAACCAAAATTGAACTTTTTGGCAACAATGCAAGATGTTATGTTTGGCGTAAAAGCAACACAGCTCATCACCCTGAATACACCATCCCCACTGTCAAACATGGTGGTGGCAGCATCATGGTTTGGGCCTGCTTTTCTTCAGCAGGGACAGGGAAGATGGTTAAAATTGATTGGAAGATGGATGGAGCCAAATACAGGACCATTCTGGAAGAAAACCTGATGGAGTCTGCAAAAGACCTGAGACTGGGACGGAGATTTGTCTTCCAACAAGACGATGATCCAAAACATAAAGCAAAATCTACAATGGAATGGTTCAAAAATAAACATATCCAGGTGTTAGAATGGCCAAGTCAAAGTCCAGACCTGAATCCAATCGAGAATCTGTGGAAAGAACTGAAAACTGCTGTTCACAAATGCTCTCCATCCAACCTCACTGAGCTCGAGCTGTTTTGCAAGGAGGAATGGGAAAAAATGTCACTCTCGATGTGCAAAACTGATAGAGACATACCCCAAGCGACTTACAGCTGTAATCGCAGCAAAAGGTGGCGCTACAAAGTATTAATTTAAGGGGGCTGAATAATTTTGCACGCCCAAGTTTTCAGTTTTTGTTGGTTAAAAAAGTTTGAAATATCCAATAAATGTCGTTCCACTTCATGATTGTGTCCCACTTGTTGTTGATTCTTCACAAAAAAAAAACAGTTTTATATCTTTATGTTTGAAGCCTGAAATGTGGCAAAAGGTCGCAAAGTTCAAGGGGGCCGAATACTTTCGCAAGGCACTGTAATAAAGGCATTACGGGCCTTCCGAGTGGCGCAGTGGTCTAAGGCACTGCATCACAGTGCTAGCTGTGCCACTAGAGATTCTGGGTTCGAGTCCAGGATCTGTTGCTGCCGGCCGCAACCGGGAGGCGCACAATTGGCCCAGTGTCGTCCGGGTTAGGGGAGGGTTTGGCCTTGTCCCATCACACACTAGCGACTCTTGTGGCGGGCTGGGCGCAGAGCACACTGACACGGTCACCAGATGTACGGTGTTTCCTCCGACACATTGGTGCGGCTGGCTTCCGGGTTAAGTGGACATTGTATGCAAGCAGTGCGGCTTGGTTGGGTTGGGTTGTGTTGTGTGTTGGATGATTCACGGCTCTCAACCTTCATCTCTCCCGAGTCCGTACAGCAGTTGCAGCGACAAGACTGTAACTACCAATTGGGGAGAAAAAGGGGTATATTAAAAATAAACATTTATAATATAATATATATATATATATATATTAATATAACTGCAGGTTAAATAGTATTACATGTTTTTATGTCATTTGTTTCTATTAAATTAAGTTTTGGGTGGGAGATGAAGATTGTCATTCCATACATCATTTGCTACATCTTGCAGATTAAATGTCTCTGCCTTCATACTGGTAGACAGACTAAATGTAATCCTTTCCCCCTTATTTCCCCTGTAGTGAGAGGACCACCTCCCCCGGGAATGTTCGGGCGAGTCCCCCCTCCACCACCGCAGCATATGGGGTACCCTCCCATGAGGCCCCACCCAGACAGTTTTCCCCCTGGACCCCCTCCAAGGCCCTCCCCACCTGGCAGTGAAGTGTCTTCGGACCAATCTCCCTCTCCACATGATGTCATCTGAGCCATCTCTCTCTGTGCGGGAGAAACTCTCTTGGCCCGCTTCCTGTGTGAAACTTAATTTCCTGTTGTTGTGATAGTAGTGAGCGACTGAGCGTGTGTTCAGGGACTGTTTCCTGAAGTGTAACTTCAACATTCATATGACTCTTTCTCCCTTTTCTAGAGACTGGTAGTGGAATTATTTCCCCCACAGTCTGTTGCACACACAAACATAGATCACTGTGTCTTAGGACTTAATGAGAGAACAATACAGTACCACTAGGAGTTTTACACAACTGGAAGTACTGAGCGATCATTTATGTAACAGTTTTTTTTTGTAGCTTCACATAGCTGTATGAGTCATAAATACTCATAAAACCTAGCAGTCAAACAGGGAATTGTTTCCAGCTGTTTTTCCGACCATTTTTCTCATAGGGAATTTTAGAAACACTTTAAAATGGATGAATCGAGGCAAAGGTAAGAATCTCTATTAAAGATCAAATTTTCACTAAATGTATACTGAACAAAAATATTAACACAACATGCAAGAATTTCACTGAAAGTTCAGATGAGGAAATCAGTCAATTGAAATGAATTCATTAGGCCCTAATCTATGCATTTCACATGACTGGGAATATTGATATGCAACTGTTGGACATAGTTACCTTAAGAAAAGGGCTTCCTGATCATGTCATGGTATTTCTGTGCATTCAAATTGCAATTGATAAAATGCTATTTTGCTTATGCTTGCCCATACCAAAACCAAGTTCACAACATAAACATCAGCAAACTGATCACCCACATGACACCATACACGTGGTCTGCGGATGCCAAATTCTCTAAGACGGCTGAGGCAGCTTACTGGTGAGAATAGCTTTGGTGGGCATTCCAATTGAACGCTCCCTCAAAACTGGAGACATCTGTGGCATGTGACAACTGCACATTTTAGAGTGGCCTTCTATTGTCCAATGACAATGCTGTTTAATCAACTGCTTGATATGCCACTCAGGTGGATGGATTATCTTGGCAGAGGAGAAATGCTCACTAACAGATGTGTGCAAAACATTTGGAGAATTTCAGGAGTCTTATTGCAGCTCGTGAAACATGGGCCCAACACTTGCTGCGTTTCATATTTTTGTTCAGTGCAGTAATACATTGGCTACATTTCTGTAAACTGTCTTGAGCAAGTTTTAAATTGACATTACCTGTTGGCAAAGGTGTCACCTAAAGATGTTCAGGGGCTTGCAGGGATTTGCCATTTTGCATGATGTCTAGTAATTAGCATTTTTGAATCTGAATAAAGAGCCGACTATGTCTCCTTTGTCCAAGAGTGTTATCAAAATGTCACGCCAGGGTAAGCCTACACAGCCCTTAAGTGTTTCTGAAATCCCTACAGGAAGTGGGAAAATAATTTCTCTGACCACTAGGTGTTATGGGTATGATGACTCTATAGCTATGTGAATCTGCCTTGTTCTGAGTGGCGACTTGGACTAACTTGAAGAGTGCGTTTGCTTGTCTTGTTAAAGGCCTTTTAAATCAATCTTAAGTCCCTTTCATTCTTGACATGGGTATATAGAGATTGTGAAGGAATTGTCTAAATTGAGCTAAAAAAAAACTTTTTAGCATTGAGGTCTTGACCGTCCATAGTTTGATCATTAAAGGTCATGGAATATGAAGAGATTTATTGTAAAATGTTATGCTCAAGTAATTCAATTGTTGCTGTTGTAATGTTCATATAGTATCAAATGTTTCATTAAAAATGACATTGGTCCTATTCAGGTATAGTTGTAACCTCATGATCTGAACCATATAAGCTGTGCCAAGTCACAAATGTCCAACGGCGTCTAGCTCTGACATGTTCCTGTAAGGTCAAATTACACCTGATGAATATTAAGGGTGAGATGTTGCACAAGATTAAACACTGCAATAAAAACTAAGGATCAGAAACAATGAATAATACGAAAGACCATGTGTCTTTATAATGCTTTTATTCACTGATTAAAAGAAGCATTCAACATTGATTCAAATCAACATTCAGCTGGTTTACCCAATCTGTCAGTTATGGGGTTTTTTCATAGGATTTTCCTTCTTTAGCTATCTTGAAACCTTGGATCACTTTTCTAAATCAATAAAATTCTCTCCACACCTGGCATTTTCACACATGCGCCAGTGGATTTCCCATTAGCAGATGTACATATAAAATCCAATGCTATGTGCTCACTTGAAACAGAACACACCTGTCCAAATATTTAAACATTTAAGATGGTAACAAACCGCGTTCATAAATAGAACCCAGACATGTTGCATAAGAGTATATGTATTGATATATACAAATATGCAATGCGAGTTATTTTCTTCCCCAAAAATTTATAAGGACGCAGCCCAGGTGTTCGCACTGCTCGTGCCCCCGTGGTTGCCACTTGTAATGTATGACTTATTTTATTGCAAACTGTCCTGATTTTAAACAAATGCACGACATTCGTACCACTTAACTGGGGCCTGCTGGCCAGTCTCATAGAGACCATGTCTGTAACCCACGGTTGCCTTTGAAACAGTTTGGCTTCCGAAGAATCAAGATCTTAAAACAATAATAATTGTAATAAGGCCAAGTATCGTAGCAAGTTATTTCCATTTGTAAGTGACAAAAAAAAAAGAAGCCACAGGATTATATGCATTCCACTTGCATAGTTTGACTGCTGTAATGCAAGCCAGCCATTAAGAGATGTGGCTTGTTTTAAGCTCGCCTCCCTCCTGACCCTCACAACAGTGGACCTGTGGTATTACAGTGGTTCAGGTTTTTAATAATGGAATAAAACCAAAGACAGAAAGCATCAGTTCTTCTCACTCAGGTCTCTTAACTTCAAGCATTTACACTCTTAAGGCTGGCATGAGTTCATTTAGCTGTAAGGTACTGTAGCTTTCTGAGTGCAATACGCTTCTATAGGCAACAGTTAGACCTGCCCTCCAAGCAGCTCACTGTAGCTACACAGCTTCATCCTACTCAAGAGAGATTTGGATTGCAAATGCATATAAAAAGTGTTCAGAAATAATAAAACAATAGCAAATAAAAAAAGGGGATCCAACCTCACAGTTGTAACCTACAAATAACCCAACTGGTCTTTTTGTCCATAGTAACAAAATATCCCTAGTCTGCTCTCCTGTGCCTTTTAAACATGCAGAAAGACTGGGGTAAACAACCTCTATGCAAACAATTATTTTCATCAAAAGACCAGTTGTGACCTACCTACTGGATCCCGTTACCCTTCAAAACAAAGAATAAAACAGTAAAAAAAATAAGTCATCTCATGCAGACATTTGGCCATTTTGTTTGTTTTTAACTCCCCAGTGGAATGTTCCTTACACGTTTCTTAGCAGCGTACTGGTCTGATAGAATCAACCAATCTTGATTTTATCTATACTTAAATTACATTCACTCTTCACAGTGATACAGGTGCATTTGTAAAGAGAGAGAGCTCTACTGTTGTTGACCAAACCACAGCTCAGCTGTGCACCACATGTGGTCCAACTTCACCCCCTATTCAGTAAGTATATCATATTTCTAGAAGTATAGTAGTAGTTGTAAAGGAGTAGTCGTAGTAGTACATCACGGCTGATCAGCCATGGGCCCTGCCCTCTGCCAGCATGTGGGCACTTTAAGAGTTGTTTCACACCGTGATCTTTGGCAGCTGACGCAGACGCGCTGACACAACGTTTTTAAAATCCAGTGACTTGTTGGAAAAAAGATTGATCCTAACTTTCATTATGATGTTGAGGCCTGAGCGATGGAAATCATTTCCTCCTCTCCCGCAACTGACAGTAACCCTGAGAAAGGCTGTTTCCTGCTCACGGGTGAGAAAGTGGTACACCATGTTTTACTTCAAACACACCATACACCCCCTTCTCTGATGTATGCACTTTTGAAACTTTAAACAAAACATACACCAAAAAAAACAAACACTAATGCGTAAATGAGCTATGCTTCTGTAACGGTAGTCAAATGCGGTACTAGACAATGAACTGGAAACGAACGCAGAACAAATGGAACATTTGAAATTAAAGCTCCTCTGGATTTAGGCACAGCATGAATGCAACATTAGGATGTTTTACACATTGTAACAATTGACTGGCATTCGTCATCCTCTACCTCTAACAAGGTCTTACCCTACCCCTGTTCAGCACAAACAAGTTAACTCCAAATATAGAATATTATCTATCCTTTTTGGTGTGGTACTAAAAATAGACAAAACTTGAACACTTTTAGAATCCCTCTTAACATGCATATAGTTTCAATATTACTTTTTCCCCATAATGATGCTTCTCATGCATAAACCGTAGATAGACTAAGTTTACTCCGAGTGGAACCTTGCATGCAGGCTCATATCTGACTGCAACAGCTAAACAGATTAGTAGTGGATTCCACAGGCTGATTGTGACATTGTTTGAAACATGGATCACACACACTTCTTGCCATCTGATGTCAGATGTTTCTATGCAAGATCATTTTTTCCTCAATATACAGTACTTTATCTATTCTTTAACTGAAATGGCTGGCTTTGGTAGTACCAATGAAAGTCATGGGCACGGAGGAACGCAACAAGAAGCAATAGCCGACCGACGGCTTCATAACCACTCAAGGTCAAGAGATGTAGCCTACTCTCGTCTCTCTGGAATGTTACAACATCTCAGCAGCACAGAACAAGCAGAGGCCTACCAGAGAGGTCACTTATTCCAGGCCCCACACACTGTACTGCCTTATCAGTCAAGACTGGTTCCCTAAGCTTTACAAGCGAGGATAAAGAAGAAGATATTCGTACGTAGGGGGAATTCTGGATAGCAGACAACTTTACACATTAAAAAAGGTTGTTAGCTTCACATTTACATTCTACCACTGAGCAACCAACTTCAGATTCCCTCTACTACTCTGAGCTCTAAAACAGCAAGTACACAACAATAGAAAACGTCATTAAAAGTCTTTTCACAGACGGACATCACAGATCTTAACCTTCTTAAAAGTTCAATCGAGGGAACGAGGCGGGGCTAGAAAAATAAAACCAACAACCTCTGGTGTGCGTTGTGTTGGAAGATTTCTTTCCCCAGTATTAGTATCCAGTATTCAGTCCCACCACCACGCACACTGGTCCTTAGAACAACAGAAAGCTTTGCATTAAAATAAAGCCTTCATTGGAAAAAAGTACAGAAAGTGCAAAAATCCTGAGATATGGAACAAGCAAATATATGCCTCCCTCCATCCAACGCTCAGCAGGTGAAACACTGTGGCCCTGGAGTCAGTCAACACAGCAAGTACTTTGCCCTAAAACTGTGAACAAGAGAAATACGTGCAAGGAGTAGTTTGCCATTCTTTAAACTCTTTCAACACCTTAATCTTAAAACAAATGTACGACTAAGTTTGTTTACCCCGTGGTAAAAGGGGCAGATTTGATGGCAAAAACGATTGAATCCAGAACGCAAGGGGATTTCCAAGGCAACTGTGACTCAAGAAAAACTGGATTAAACTGACAGACTAGCTGATTGTTTCATAGTATACATCATCATCATCACCCCCAACACCATCTTCATCATCATGTTTTGCCTACCTGAGACAGACAGAGGATTTTTCTGAGAGCAAACTGCAACACATAACTGTCAATGCTGACCCCTGACTAAAGTACTGCAGCTGTACGTAGGCAGTTCAAAGGGCCTCAGCATGAGTGTGTCAGTGTGGAAACCTCAGCAATTGGTTTCACCAACAGAACTGTATCACATCCCACCTCTAGGCTGAGAAGAACCAGCAGGATCTTAGTCCCGTAACATAGCAATCATATTATCTCCAAAACACAAAAGTAAAGAGCAGACAGGAAGGGAGGGGTTAGGGGGGGCCTAACAGTCCACCAGCACTGTCCCTCCCTCTGCCGGAAGACCACTGGACTAATCTCCCCTTAAAAAGGTGAACAAACAATTACAAAGGATTCCGTCATTGCAAAAAGCCAAGGTGGATTAACTGATAAGTTAGTTTACGGTAACTCAGCACTCGCTAAGAGAAAAACAACAAACAGACAAAACAAAAAAGAAAACTTGCAATACAAGTAAGCTAGCTGTGTAAAAAAAAGCCCCCTCCATACACCAATCGCTCAATTAGCTACTAATCAAATACCCAACTATACTCTCCTATTCATAAGCAGGATATATATAGATAGATATAAATATAGAGCTAATACTGATTAAACACAGCACATATAAAGGATTAGTTCATTCTACAAAGAAAAAAATATAAACTAAAAATAAAGTATGCAAATGAGATAGGACCCATAAGGTTTAGATTATATCATCATGACAAGCACTGAGCATGTGCAGCAGGCCAGACCAGGGTCGTGTTCTTTAGGGCACGCAACAGAAAACATTTCAAAACGTTTTGCAACAGAAAACAGAAGATGAGCGTTTCTTACTGGACAAGTCCGGGTAGTCCCTCCCTGTCTTGTTTTCTTCCGTTTGGTGCCTAATGAACACGACCCAGATGGAGGCCCAGCCTGGCGGTTGTAGCTCTAGTCTACATGCCCAGGCTGAAGCTCTGCATCTCCCTGTGGAAGTGCTGGGTGGGCTCGCTGAGGACCAAGTTGGAGTCCATGGAGGGGTGCCAGATGCGCCCCAGGCCCTGGGACACCTCCTTCACCAGGTTGTGGACGGGGTCACCCTCCATGAAGACCCCCTGGTCCGGGTCGAAGTCGATACTCTCCTCGGACACAGCCAGGACCTTGAGGCTGGAGCCACGTAGACGGGAGATGGCCACCAGGTTGTGGGACCACACAGTGTAGCCTGTGGTGTTCAGACAGAGGAGAATCACATTGAACACCACTTTAGAAAAAACATACTGCATACTGAATGTAAACCAACTCCATTTGATCTGTGCTATACAAATCAACATGCTGCCAATATGACCTCTACACTATACACACACTAGACATAACATTACTCCTATAGAAAAGATCTATAACTGGTTATTTTATCTGCGCAACTAGAACCCATGATATTTTAAATGTAAATCACTCCCATTAAAATGTTAGTCTACACTAAAAGTGTTGAGCTATATAATACTAGCTTTTGACCCAGGCTGACTCACCATGGATAACCAGGACAGAGAGGTGTACGCAGCGCCAGGCCAGTAGGACCAGCGGGTCCTCGTTGCGGTTGACACTGAGGTCAGGGAAGCCGGTGTCATCCCTCATCAGGACGAAGTGGCTCAGGGTCTTGTTGTACTGCTGGGAAATGAGCTCCAGAGTGCCGTCTGTGACCAGGGTGGAGTAGCTGTCCAGGTGGATCCTCTCCAGGGGCAGGCTGGGCTTGAGCACCCTCAGCAGGTCCTGGCTGGACACATCCAGGGCCATCATGTAGACCCGCAGGTTAGCGCAGCGTCGGACCAGGGCCTTCCAGTCATCCTCACTGGCGGTGCAATCCAGCGGCTTGGCCTCCAGAGCGGCGCCATTCACCATCAAGGAGAGGCGGTGTAGTGGAGCACGGTGTCCTCCAGCCAGCAGGCGGCACATCTCAGACGTGAAGTCACAGAAGTCGAGGGCCAGGGAACGCAGGTGGACAAGGCGCTCCAGCTCCACAGGGGAGGACAGGCAGGGCAGCTGGTTGTCCAACAGGCTGAGGTGCTCCAGGGAGGCAGCGCTGGGGTTGGACAGAGAGGCCAGGGAGAAGGGGGTCACCACACCCAGCATGAAGGCTGAGGACAGCCACTTCATCTGCCTGCTGTTAGACAAAACTTCCACTAACAGCTGCTGGATCCTATTTCAGGCCAGAGGAATACAAACACAAAGACAGAAAGAGAGAGAGAGAGAGGAGAGAGAAAGTTAGAATCTTTATAACGTCTAACTCTCATATCTGCAAATAAAAGCCTACTCTAAATGAGTACAGGAAAAAAAAACTAGGCAGAACATAAATCCTATTAGGTTACCTGGGGCAGCAGGTAGCCTAGTGGTTAGAGCATTGGCCCAGTAACCAAAAGGTTGCTAGATTGCTAGATCAAATCCCCGAGCTGACAAGGTCAAAATCTGTCATAAGGCACCTTCATTGTAAATAAGAATGAGTTCTTAACTGAATTGCCTAATCAAATAAAGGTTAAATAAATAAATAACCTAGTTATGTAATTCTATGAGGCAGAATTTCAACTGAGGACAGTTTGTACTGTGATTTTGTCAACTTGGGCAAGATATAAAGCCACTCACTCTTTGATTTTCACTCCTCCTTGGTCAACCTGGTTGAGATAGGCACTGTCCAGAATGCCCTCATCCTGAAGAATGCAGGTATCCCCATACAGACTCAGCTTCTGGAGATTTCTAGAGCGAGAAAGTAGTGAGCTTTAGACAAAACCAGACACAATCAGACATAGTGGAGGTCAGTGACAGTATGTTCTAATTGTACACTGCAACAAATACGACTGCAAACAAGCACGTCCTCACCAATTTTCCAGAAGGCCTGTGACAATCAGCACCTTTCAACATCACTGGTGTACACCACAAACCCAGCATTCCTCATTTGACTGTACAACCAACATCTCTAGAGCTATCTTTCACAAGTGTGCTGTTATTGAATGAGTACTGGAATGGACTACAAACAAAGAAATGCCTCAAGACAGCTTTAGTCTCCCTATGTGGCAGTGCAACTGGAACTTTTCAGGACAGTACGTGTCCAAAAGATATTGGCATATTGTTAGTACAGGTTCGAGAAGCCGGACTTGCAAATGAAAGCATGCTGCCAATGTCATTGCTGACCTTAGTGGTTCCGTTTATAGATTACCTGAGCATGACCACCACTGCTGCAGCAATGCAGTTCAAATTATAAACATGCCCTAGCAACATTTGCATACCAGGCAGAAAAACAGACTTCAGACTGACATGTCCTATATACCAAGTAGCTAGATTATAGCTTGAATAGGCAAAAAACGACACATCAATCAGGCAGTATAAGCAGAAATCCGTAGTGAACGACATGGCCCGATTACGTAATGACATGGTGGGTTTGTTTATAGTTAGGCTAGCTAAAGGTTAGCTCACTGACTACGCAGACCCAACACACTCAAATTGACGAGTATGGCGTAGCTGACGCACTTCGCATTAAACATTATGTTGATGTATCCAACTACCTGTTGTTTCGAATACATCCGAGGACACACAACACCTGGTCCAAATAGGTGATAATTGCCTCTTTCCAGCGGCCAGGGAACTGAGGGTCGCTTTCGACAGATTCCATCCTGCCCTCCACGCCATTCAATGGCCTTAGATATCCTTCAACTGGGGCAAACTCGAGCTGTAGCTCGCGCACGAAGGAGCCAAACTTCCTCATGAGAAAGTCTAATCTTGGGGTCTGTTCGGAGCCATAGCCTCCCCCATTCGAGCCACCTCCGACACGCAACTTGAGCTCCATCCAAAGCGATGGGTAAAACAGACACTCCCTCCAGCGAGAGCACACGGACGAGGCCCGAAGCTTGTCACGGTCGGACAAGAATGAAAATATGTGGACGATAAGCTCGCTTGGTAAAGCCATGGCTCCAACACCCCCGCACAGAGCCATGGCGCAGGCCACTAAACTATTATTCGCAAACAAAAGTGTAAATATAACCGTTGTAAGATTGTGCGACAACGGTACTGTTCCGCTACTCTCTGTGTGGAAAACAAACAACATTCAGCAGCTTTGCGTTCAATACTATTGGATCATACCACTTCTATGACTATGTGGGGGATGAAAACAATACTCTGCAAAATCCCACTTATGAAACAGGCCGACATAGTTTGTTTTCCTTATGAAAATACATCTGTTTGATACACTTTTAGTTTCCCTATAGTATGTTGTCCATTTCGTTGTACTAACGACATCTTCAAATGTAGTATTATTTTATCAAGCCATTTGGAGAAATGGTTTGACCCAAGTGCTGTTATTTTTGCCATACCTCTCAAGTGCGCAAGGTGGAGGACTTTCATTGCAGTTGAGCCCCGCACTTTCATTGCAGCTGAGCAGGGTCAAATAATAATAATCACAGTGGTTGTAGAGGGTGCAACAGGTCAGCACCTCAGGAGTAAATGTCAATTGGCTTTTCATAGCCGAGCATTCAGAGCTCGAGACAGCAGGTGTGGTAGAGAGAGAGAGTCGAAAACAGCAGGTCCAGGACAAGGTAGCACACCCGGTGAACAGGTCAGGGTTCCATAGCTGCAGGCAGAGCAGTTGAAACTGGAGCAGCAGCACGACTAAGTGGACTGGGGACAGTAAGGAGTCATCAGGCCAGGTAGTCCTGAGGCATGGTCCTAGGCCTCAGGTCCTCCGGGGAGGGAAGGGAGAGAGAATTAGAAGGAGAAAACTTAAATTCACGCAGGACACTGGATAAGACAGGAGAATTACACCAGATATAACAGACTGACTCTAGCCCCCTGACACAAACTATTGCAGCATAGATACTGGAGGCTGAGACAGGAGGGGTCGGGAGACACTGCAGCCCCGTCCAATGATACCCCCGGACAGGGCCAACCAGGCAGGATATAACCCCAACAACTTTGCCCGAAGCACAGCCCCCACACCACTAGAGGGATATCCGCAAACCACCAACTTACTACCCTGAGGCAAGGCTGAGTATAGCCCACAAAGATCTCACCCACGGCACGAACCCGAGGGGACGCCAACTCGGACAGGAAGATCACGTCAGTGACTCAACCCACTCAAGTGACGCACCCCTCCTAGGGACGGCATGGAAGAGCACTAATAAGCCAGTGACTCAGCACCCGTAATAGGGTCAGAGGCAGAGAATCCCAGTGGAGAGAGGGGAACCGGCCAGGCAGAGACAGCAAGGGCGGTGCGTCGCTCCAGTGCCTTTCAGTTCACCTTCGCACCCTTGGGCCAGACTACACTCAATCATAGGACCTACTGAAGAGATGAGTGTTCAATAAAGACTTAAAGGTTGAGTCTGCGTCTCTCACATGGATAGGCAGACCATTCCATAAAAATAGAGCTCTATAGAAAGCCCTAGGGACAATAAGGAGGCCTGCGTCTTGTGACCGTAGCGTACATGTAGGTATGTACGGCAGGACCAAATCAGAGAGATAGGTAGGAGCAAGCCCATGTAATGCTTTGTAGGTTAGCAGTAAAACCCTGAAATCAGCCCTAGCCTTCACAGGAAGCCAGTTTAGAGAGTCTAGCACTGGAGTAATATGATCACATTTTTGGGTTCTAGTCAAGATTCTAGCAGCCATGTTCAGCACTAACTGAAGTTTATTTAGTGCTTTATCCAGGTAGCCGGGAAGTAGAGCATTGCAGTAGTCTAATCTAGAAGTAACGATTTTCTGCATCATTTTTGGACAAAAAGTTTCAGAGTTTTGCAATGTTATGAAAATGGAAAAAAGCTGTCCTTGAAATAGTATTGATATGTTCATCAAAAGAGATATCAGGATCAAGAGTAACGCCAAGGTCCTTCACAGTTTTATTTGAGATGATTGTACAACCATCAAGATTAATTGTCAGATCCAACAGAAGGTCTCTTTGTTTCTTGGGACCTAGAACTAGCATCTCTGTTTTGTCTGAGTTTCAAAGTAAAAAATGTGCCCCCATCCACTTCCAGGGAGGGCAATTTTGGGGCTTTGCCATATTTTATCGAAATGTAGGGCTGTGTATTGTCTGCATAGCAGTGAAAGTTAACATTATGTTTCCGAATGACATCACCAAGAGGTAAAATATATTGTGAAAACAATAGTGGTCCTAAAACGGAACCTCGAGGAACACTGAAACGTACAAATGATTTGTCAGAGGACAAACCATCCACAGAGACAAACTGATATCTTTCCGACAGATAAGATCTAAACCAGGCCAAAACTTGTCTGTGTGGACCAGTTAGGGTTTCCAATCTCTCCAAAACAATGTAGTGATTGATGGTGTCAAAAGCAGCACTAAGGTCCAGGAGCACGAGGACAGATGGAGAGCCTTGGTCTGACACCATTAAAAGGTAATTTACCACCTTCATGAGTGCAGTCTCAGTTATTTGATTGGGGTCTAAAACCAGACTGAAGCTTTTCGTATACATTGTTTGTCTTCAGGAAGGCAGTGACTTGCTGCGCAACAGATTTTCCCATTTTTTTGAGAGGAATGAGAGATTTGATATAGTTTTTATTTATTTTCTGGGTCACGGTTTGGCTTTTTCAAGAGAGGCTTTATTACTGCCACGTTTAGTGAGTTTGGAACACATCCGGTGGATAGGGAGCCATTAATTATATTCAACATAGGAGAGCCAAGCACAAGAAGCAGCTCTTTCAGTAGTTTAGTTTGAATAGGGTCCAGTATGCAGCTTGAAGGTTTAGAAGCCATAATAATTTTCACAAATGTGTCAAGAAGATATAGGATTTTAAAAACTTGAGTGTTTCCATTGATCCCAGGTCCTGGCAGTGTTGTGCAGACTCAGGACAACTGAGCTTTGGAGAAATATGCAGATTCAAAGAGGAGTCCGTAATTTGCTTTCTAATGATTATGATATTTTCGTTGAAGAAGTTCATGAATTCATCACTGCTGGAGTGAAAGCCATCCTCTCTTTCTGCTTTTTAGTTAGCTTTGCGACAGTATACATTTTTTATTTATTTTGGATTGTTCTTATTCTGCTCAATTCGTTTGGAAAAATAGGATGATTGAGCAGCAGTGAGGGCCCTTCGATATTGCACGGTACTGTCTTTCCAAGCTAGTCGGAAGTCTTCCAGGTTGGCAGAGTTCCATTTCCATTCCAATATTCTGAAAGCTTGCTTCAGGCCTCTGGTATTTTCTGTATACCAGGGAGCAAGTTTCTTGTGACAAATGTTTTTTGTTTTTAGGGGTGTGACTGCATCTCGGGTATTACGCAAGGTTAAATTTAGTTCCTCAGTTAGGTGGTTAACCAATTTTTGTACTCCTACGTCCTTGGGTAGGTGGAGGGAGTCTGGAGGGCATCTAGGAATCTTTGGGTTATCTGAGAATTCATAGCATGGCTTTTGATGATCCTTGGTTGGGGTCTATGCAGATTACCTGTTGCGATTGTAAACATAATAAAATGGTGGTCCGATGATCCAGGATTATGAGGAAAAACATTAAGATCCACAATATTTATTCCACGGGACAAAATTAGGTCCAGGGTATGACTGTGGCAGTGAGTAGGTCCGGAAACAAAACCCACTGAGTCGGTGATTGCGCCGAAAGCCTTTTGGATCTGTGGACTTTTCCATGAATATTAAAGTCACCATAAATGTGAATATTATCTGCCATGACTACAAGGTCCGATAAGAATTCAGGGAACTCAGTGAGGAACTCTATATATGGTCCTGGAGGTCTGTAAACAGTAGCCATAAAAAGTGAATGAGTAGGCTGCATAGATTTCATGACTAGAAGCTCAAAACACAAAAACACAGCCATTTTTTTTAGGTATATTGAAATTTGCTATCATAAATGTTAACAACACCTCCGCCATTGCGGGATGCATGGGGATATGGTCACTAGCGTAACCAGGAGGAGAGGCCTCCTTCATAACACAGTAAATTCATCAGGTTTAAGCCATGTTTCAGTCAAGCCAATCACATCACGATTATGATCAGTGATTCGTTCATTGACTTTAACTGCCTTGGAAGTGAGGGATCTAACATTAAGTAGCCCTATTTTGAGATATCATAATCTTTTTCAATAATGACAGGAATGGAGGAGGTCTTTATTCCAGTGAGATTGCTAAAGTGAACAGCGGCTGCTGACAGCCTGCTGCCTGGTCTGCACCTTATCTCATTGTGGAGCTAGAGGAGTTAGAGTCCTGTCATTCCTCAGCAAGCCAAGCTTGGTCCTGTTTGTGGACACCCGATTAGACAACATGTTGTGGACGAGTCCCAGAAAGAGGGCATGTTATCTACATATTGTATATTTTGGGTTGCACAGAAAACAGTTTTCAACTAGCGATTGAGTTGTGAGACTGTTGTAGAGCTCATCACTCCCCCTAACTGGGAGGAGGCCAGAAACAATTACTCAATGCCGAGACATCTTTCTAGCTAATTTACACGCTGAAGCTATGTTGTGCTTGGTGACCTCTGGCTGCTTCATCCGAACATCGTTGGTGCCGACGTGGATAACAATATCCCTATACTCTCTACACTCGCCAGTTTTAGCCTTAGCCAGACCCCTCTTCAGATTCGTTTTAACGTCGGTAGCCCTGCCCCCTGGTAACTTACTTATGCGTTACATTTATTGTCCTGTGTAAGTAAAAGCAGGAAATCCATCACCTATGCCTTTACTGCCATTCATTCCAATTCGACAGGTTTTGGATTTCTCCCTGACCAAGGTGGCTGCCATTTCCATTCTGGATCTTTGAGAGTTTATGAAAAATCCGTCTTGTAATTTAATAGGATCTCTATGACCAAACCCCTATCTACGTCACTTCCGAAATTTGAGAGAGAAGTGAGATGGCAGAGCTGTCGCTATATCTCACTAATGTCAACATCTCTTTGGGGAAAACTATGGACGCTGAAAAGGTGCGATTGTGTCATAATTACAATTTTAGACCTGTTCTCATGAGTATAGCCAATAAAAAAACATTGTGTGTTGTGGTTGTTTTAGCTAGCGATCTAACGTTAATACTTCCTTGTAGCATCAGCAGCTAGCTATATATCTAGCTATCTCGAACATAAATATGTGCATTCTGTAGGTTATTTGTTCACAATTATAACACAGACATAGCTGGCTATGAATCAATCACTCACAGAAACTGCTTGAAAAACCTGTTGGAATGTTTTCATTCAAATGGTGATTTACTAACCTCAAAATAACGTGAGACAAATGTAAACAGCCCTATAATGTAGCTGCTAAGTTTTCTAGCGCTAACATGATAGTAAAATCCTGTTTCTACCAGCTGTAACCAAACATGTTTTGAGAATATACTGTTTTTGTTGGTGATGATGATTGACAGAGCTCCAATATGGTGAAGGAGTTTGAGAGTGTGGAGCTGGGAGACATAGGGATGAAGAAGCAGAAGGTGCCCCGAAGAACAATTTACTTTGCCAGTGGAGAGACCATGGAGGAATACAGCACAGATGAAGAAGAAGAGGAGGAAGTGCAAGCTTCTATAGCTGTTAAGACCTCAGCTGACCCTGTTAGTTTCTATGTCCTTATAAATTCAAATTGGACTTTACTCCATTACATGAGCTTGAATAGAATGAAATATTCCTGCATTTTGTTAACTTTTTCTTATTGTGTCATAATTTTGTTATAGTCCAGGTTGACTTGGGGTCCATATTTTTTGTTTCACATGTGGAGAGTGGCAACCTCCACTATTTCAGGTAAATGTGGTATTATGTGTACTAGACTAAAGATACACACATGAGTGTCAAAATATATCCTATATAAATGTAATGTTCTGTGTCTTGGTAATACTGTGCCTCTGCCTTGTGCTTTCAGTTTGTGACTATCTTGGGGAGAGAATGGCCTCATTGTTTGGCATTACGTCACCTAAGTACCAGTATGCTATCGACGAGTACTACAGAATGAAAAAGGAGGTACGTTGTCTTGTCAATGGGGAAGCATCTACTGGCAGACCTTGGAATGCTTAATTACTACTAATGTGTTACCACTATTTTCACTACTTGTTACTACTCCAAGGTGTAGTTTAGTATCCCTGCTCCTCATTCATGTTGTGACTGACAGGAGGAGGAGGAGGAGGAGGAGAACCGGCTGTCTGAGGAGGCAGAGCGTCGTTTTGAGGAGGAGCGTGAACAGGAGATGCAGCAGCCAGCCATGGAGCAGCCGGAGGGTAAAGCCTCCTTCGTCAACGTCACCTTTGAGCTGGATCAAGATACCACATCTGATGCCAACAGATTCCCTGCCCCCATCCCCACCTAACAGTTCAATTAAATGGACATCTTCACATTTCACGATGTAGCCTCAGCATTTTTGCTATAGTGTAGTTCTTATTTTTGTATCATATTGATCATGTTCTATTAATACTGTAAGTCAGACATGAGACAGAATACATATTTTTTAGTTGCTGCGTTGTCAATATGCATTAACTTTTGTGTGCAATGAACATTGCTGTGCGTCAGTGAATGAGCACACACATTATAGATATGATGCTGATTTTAACTATTTGCAGGTTTAAGAGATCTGATACATTTTTTCAGGTACTTAAAAACATTGTTATACAATAAGTTAGCAGCGAGATAAGTGACCTTTCTAAAACCATTCCAGAGGTGCATAATGTTATTGGAATAGTTTATTTATTTCAGTTGGAAATTGTTTTTTATATTCATTGTCAACCGTGACAATTTTCCCCTTAAAATACCCACAAAAATCTTATTGTTTTACTATGACTAGTTCTCCAGTACTTTTCAGAAAGGTCATCAAAATGATGTTGAGAACTGTCCTCCAGTTCTCCTTTAACAAAACGTCACACGTTGTTTGTTGGCATCTGTGCTCACACTTCAATCATTACTATTGTCCAGAACCATACATTTAGAAATAGCTTTGCTGAAGTTTATCTAATCTGCCATGATCCCTTCTGAGTGTGTGTATAAGGCTTGAGAAGGAAGCCCAAGGTAAAGCGAAACATGTTTAAAAAATATCTGCTGCTTTTCTTTTGAACAGCAGTATTGTCAAGATAACTACCTTTCACAGTCCCCAAATAATATGAAATGCCACTTTATTAGGGCTGGTTGTATAAGGAAAATATTTTCCCATCCTACGGTATTCACACTACACACCTTTACCCAAGGAAAGAAAAACTGAAAGGCCAACATAATTATGTAAAATCATTTTATAATGTGTTAATGGAAAAACAGTTTCATTTGAAGGCTTTTTATAGTCATTTTTAGAGTAAAATACATAGTATTTTCATTTTCTATACTATGTACACTAAATTAATAAACATTTAAACAGGTCATACAACTGTTGTATTTCGAAGTCTTGACAAGTTATTTTTTAAACAACTGAGTTCCAGTGAGTGTGTCTAGAATCTTTACCGTAACATTTATCTTCTTCTTGCTGAGTCTAGTAGTCCCCAGTTTGACTGAAGATTCATGTATCGTCAAGGTCAGCTGTGTTGCTGTCGTTGTCATTAGCAACCAGAACTTCCCTGTTTTCATAAGTCCAGAATCCATTGAGATCAATGAGAATGCTGGTTACTGTGTCTCCTTGGCTGCTGTTCACTAGATCCTGCAGCGTGATCTTGTAGGGATCCTTTGGCTTCACCATGTCAAAGATCTCATCCTGAAGGCACAACATTGCAACTTTTTTTAAAACAACTTATTAAAATCATTGAGTTAATTATTGAAATCATTATTAAAGATGTAATCCACAGTGGGGAAAACCGCCACTGTCTGCCCCACAGCCGTTGTTTTTGTTTTGTTGAAGCAGAGCTGGGGAGCATCACGCATCATGGTAAAAGAAATGTCAGAAGATATGCTGCTGTTCTATCACGCATGCAATGACGTCTGAGGGAAAAAACTGTTCTTTGCAGTAACTTCTTGTAATATCGCAAACGGACGTATCACCATTAAAGATTCCAGTATTAAAAACAAAATCCCTACTAGTACAAATGAGAATGCAGTTTGAGACTGTAAAAAGCGTCAGGGAACTTCGATTTTATGGCATGACAAATTTGCATCAATGTAAAATTTGTATAAACAAACTTAGAATAGAGCTTGGGGAAACACTGAACACCTACTGAGCACAATACCTTCTACAAATGCTTGATGCCCACACTAACATGCTGACCAGAACAATCACATGTGCGTTCCAAAATAAATGGACATGCATGTTATTCAATCATTTCACCCACACTGCTCGTGCACGCCAACGAGTGTCTGCGTTGCCAAGCGCTAAAATAGAAGTCAGTTCTATTTGTGACACTGAAAGTAGTGCAATTCCTGCCTCTCCCATCTCCTCATTAGTTTATAGAAGCATATACCCACGTGCCATCTCCTCATTGGTTATACCCATGTGGGTAATTGAAAGATGAACTGAGGTTGGTGGGTCAGTTGTGGTAATACACCTTATTATGAAAGCTAGATGCCAATCGCCATATAAAGTCCAAAGAAGAAAAACCCTGGAAGGAGGAGAGATGACTAGAAATGATTCAGTTGACCGTTTTATGTGTGGATTAATTGTTGGAATAGATGACCTTGTGTATTTCAGGTAAAATAACAACTCACGTTTATATCCCAGGACAAATGAGCTAACAACAGCAAGCTTGCTAAATTGGACAAATTTGCTAGCAACTGCAAGCTAGCTAGCTAAATTGCCATACATTTTTCATACTTTTTGACCTCTCTTCAAATTAATATAATTGCTTCAGAGTTTGTTGTGATATTTCAACCTGCGAGTTGTGATCCCATTTGGTGTGGGGGGACAAAATCAATTTGCGCCCAATGGCTTTTGGGCATGGTGTAACCACACAATATTTCTGGAGGAAATGGATACTTTAAGCTGATTTAAAGTAACCAGTAGTATACTTCAGATTTACTTCCTCCATGGTGAATACGGTAACAGGGGACAAAGTCCATTTACCTTGACATCCTGGAAGGACACCGACTCCTGGCCATGGATTTTCATCTGCTCCTGAATGGCCTGGTGGAAAATACATGAAGCAAAAATACATGATTCCAACAGTTTTCAGAAGTAGATCAATTATTATTATTATTCTCATTGATTGTTTTGATAAATAATAATTGTTCACAAAAAAAGTTGATAATTGATAAATATTTTTTGTTTTCTCCCCAATTTCATGGTATCCAATTGGTAGTTACAGTCTTGTGTCAGCGCTTCAACTCCTCTATAGACTTGGGAGATGGACCGCGTCCTCCGAAACACTGCTAGAGCACGATGAGACAAGGACATCCCGGCCCGACAAACCCTCCCATAACCCGGATGACGCTGGGCCAATTGTGCGCAGCCTCATGGGTCTCCTGGGCACAGCCGACTGTGACACAGCCTGGGATCGAACCCGAGTCTGTAGTGATGCCTCAGCACTGCCATGCAGTGCCTTAGACTGCTGCGCCACTCGGGAGGCCCATTACAACACTTTTTATTCAGTGGGCAGGATTTCAGATGGAGAGGTCCCACTGTCTACTCTGCTGTCTCTATTTATCCCTCTGATGTCTCACCCTGAAGAAGTAGTTGAGTGCGAAGACGTTGAGGTAGCCCTTATTCTCCATGTCCAGCAGCTTGAAGATGTACTGCAGCGCTGCAGGCTCCTTCCTGTTCTCCAGAGCCAGGACAAAGTCCAGGTACGTCTTATAGTCCTGTGAGAGACACAGAGTCAAGACCAGATTAAGCATCAAATCAGGTCATAACACATTTCGCACTTACTGTGTCCTTTGATAAAATCTTAGAACGACTATGTGATAATGGTCTTATGCCATGTGGAATCTGAGCAATTCTGAGTAAGAGTGTGTTTTAGATGGTTTCGTACAGTTCAAAGTCATTGTATTTGGTTAAACTGTTTTAAATTTAGACAAATAAAGAGCTATAAACCTGCAAGGAGAGTCTTTGCAACACTCTGACATCAATCATCTATTCTAAGTGCGCACATGTATAGTAAAATAGGTCAGAACAGCAGGCAAGGTTCTTACCATCTCTCCGTCGTAGGTGAGGCACTCCTGGTACACGCGGTCCAGAAATATGCTGGTCAGAGTGCCAGTGCCGTAGCGAGACAGCTCCTCCTTACTGAGCATGCCGTTGTGGTCCTTGTCAAGATTCAGGTACTGACCTACAAAAGGGAACACATGATCGACCATCTTACCAAGAGGGCAAGGACAAAGATCATCTAGAATCTCTTTTTTATTTGAACATTCAGGTGTTACCGGCATCAGATTAGCCTAAAGTCTATGAGGCATTTTTTTAAATCAAATAGCTGCTGCATACCATAAACTCTAAGAGCAGAGGGTGCAGAGAACCAGTTGGATTCCTGGCTCTCCTTGGAAAGCTCCTCATCTCTCAGCTCGAGTAGATCATCCAAAAAGCTGCAGGCCAAGATGTCTTGAATCTTAATTTTCCCTGAGAATAAACATGAATAAATGGAACAAGATGTTATTTTGTCAGAGCAGGCAGTGACAAACAAGTTATAGGCATGACAAAGAAGTTATAGGAATCTTACAGAAATATGCACATTTGACAAATATGTTTTTGGTTAGTTATCATAAGTAACAAACCAGTCCGTAGGGGATCCAGGAAGAAGAAAAACTTGCGGACAGCGGTGCAGACATAAAAGGAATAGAAGGACTTCTCCAGGCCATCCAGCTGAGGGAGTGTGGGAATCAGCTCTAAAATGTAGTTCTCCAAGTCCTATTACATTACAAAACACACACATATCATCTCAACAATAAGTCAAATCTGAATTCTAAACAGTCTGATGTTCAACCTATAGTGAATCTGGGGCAACTTGGACAATTTACACCCCAAAAGTCATAATATTTGTTGCTTTGCTGGAAAGAACAAATCAAATAAAATTGTATTAGTCACATGTGGTTGGAGGCAGAGCAGTTGCCATACCAGGCAGTGATGCAAGCAGTCAGGATGCTCTCGATGGTGCAGCTGTTGAACCTTTTGAGGATCTGAGGACCCATGCCAAATCTTTTCAGTTTCCTGAGGGGGAATAGGTTTTGTCGTGACCTCTTCACGATTGTCTTGGTGTGCTTAGACCATGTTAGTTTGTTGGTGATGTGGACACCAAGGAACTTGAAGCTCTGCTCCACTGCAACCCCGTCGGTGAGAATGGGGGCATGCTTGGTCCTCTTTTTCCTGTAGTCCACAATCATTTCCTTTGTCTTGATCACATTGAGGGAGAGGTTGTTGTCCTGGCACCACACGGCCAGGTCTCTGACCTCCTCCCTATAGCCTGTCTCGTCGTTGCCGGTAATCATTGGCAAACTTAATGATGGTGTTGAAGTCGTGCCTGGCCACACAGTCATGAGTACAGGAGGGGACTGAGCACGCACACCTGAGGGGCCCCTGTGTTGAGGATCAGCGTGGTGGATGTGTTGTTATTTACCCTTACCACCTGGGGGCGGCCCGTCAGGAAGTCCAGGATCCAGTTGCAGAGAGAGGTGTTTAGTCCCAGGGTCCTTAGCTTATTGATGAGCTTTGAGGGCACTATGGTGTTGAACGCTGAGCTGTAGTCAATGAATAGCATTCTCACATAGGTGTTCCTTTTGTCCAGGTGGGAAAGGGCAGGGTGGAGTGCAATAGAGATTGCGTCATCTGTGGATCTGTTGGTGTCGGTATGTAAATTGGAGTGGGTCTAGGGTTTCTGGGATAATGTTGTTGATGTGAGTCATGACCAGCCTTTCAAAGCACTTCAAGGGTACAGACGTGAAAGCTACGGGTCGGTAGTCATTTAGGCAGGTTACCTTAGTGTTCTTCGGCACAGGCACTATGGTGGTCTGCTTAAAACATGTTGCTATTATAGACTCAGACAGGGAGAGGTTGAAAATGTCAGTGAAGACACTTGCCAGTTGGTCAGCGCATGCTCGCAGTACACGTCCTGGTAAACATTCTGGCCCTGCGGCCTTGTGAATGTTGACCTGTTAAAAGGTCTTACTCACGGCCTCCCAGGTGGCGCAGTGGTTAAGGGCGCTGTACTTGACACAGAGCGCATCCAACCCGGAAGCCAGCCGCACCAATGTGTCGGAGGAAACACCGTGCACCTGGCAACCTTGGTTAGCGCGCACTGCGCCCGGCCCGCCACAGGAGTCGCTGGTGCACGATGAGACAAGCATATCCCTACCGGCCAAACCCTCCCTAACCCAGACGACGCTAGGCCTTGGGTTCGCGCCCAGGCTCTGTCGTAACCGGCCGCGACCGGGAGGTCCGTGGGGCGACACACAATTGGCCTAGCGTCGCATGGCTTCCGGGTTGGATGCGCGCTGTGTTAAGAAGCAGTGCGGCTTGGTTGGGTTGTGTATCGGAGAACGCATGACTTTCAACCTTCGTCTCTCCCGAGCCCGTATGGGAGTTGTAGCGATGAAACAAGATAGTAGCTACTAAAAACAATTGGATACCACGAAATTGGTGAGAAAAAGGGGTAAAATTTAAAATATATATTTTTTAAAAGAGAGAGGAGAGAATGATCACACAGTCTTCTGGAACAGCTGGTGCTCTCATAAATGCTTCAGTGTTGCTTGCCTCGAAGTGAGCATAGTAGTTTAGCTCGTCTGGTAGGATCGTGTCACTGGGCAGCTCTTGGCTGTAATGTAGTCTGTAATGGTTTTTCGGTGTAGTATGATTCGATCTTGGTCATTATTTATTGACGCTTTGCCAGTTTGATGGTTCGTCGGAGGGCATAGCGGGATTTCTTATAAGCTTCCGGGTTAGAGAGCTCCTTGAAAGCGGCAGCTCTACCCTTTAATTCAGTGAGGATGTTGCCTGTAATCCATGGCTTCTAGATTAGGTATGTATGTAAGGTCACTGTTGGGACGACGTCATCAATGCACTTATTGATGAAGCCAATGACTGATGTGGTGTACTACTCAATGCCATCGGAGGAATCCCTGAACATATTCCAGTCTGTGCCAGCAAAACAGTCCTGTAGCTTAGCATCTGCTTCCTCTGACCACTTTTTTATTGATCTAGTCACTAGTGCTTCCTGTTAAAATGTTTGCTTGTAAGCAGGAATCAGGAGGATAGAATTATGGTCAGAATTATGGTCAGATTTGCCAAATGGAGGGCGAGAGAGAGCTTGGTATGCATCTCTGTGTGTGGAGTAAATGTGGTCCAGATTTAACATGCTGATAGAAATTTGGTAAAACGGATTTAAGTTTCCCTGCATTAATGTCCCTGGCTACTGGGAGCGCTGCCTCTGGGTGAGCATTTTCTGGTTTGCTTATGGTGGAATACAGCTCAGCTTCTGACTGTGGTGGTATGTAAACAGCTACAAAAAAATACAGATGAAAACTCTCTAGGTAGATAGTGTGGTCTACAGCTTATCATGAGATAAGGCGAGCAAGCGTATAACCAGACAACTGTATGTTGATAGTGTCGTCGTTCAGCCACGACTCCATGAAGCATAAGATTTTACAGTTTTGAATGTCCTGTTGGTAGTTTAAATCTGCGGGTAGATCATCAATTTTATTCACCAAAGATTGCACGTTTGCTAGCAGAAAGGAAGGAAGTGGGGGTTTAGTCAATCGCCTACAAATTCTCAGAAGGCAGCCCAGCCTCTAGCCTCTTTTTCGCCGCCTCCTCTTCATGCAAATCACGGGGATCTGGGCCTGTTCCCGAGAAAGCATTATATAGTTTGTGTCGATCTCATCAGACTCGTTAAAAGGAAAAAAAGATTCTGTCAGTCCGTGGTGAGTAATCGCAGTCCTGATGTTCAAAAGTTCATTTTGGTCATAAGAGATGGTAGCGGCAACATTATGTACAAATTAAGTTTAAAAAAATCAGTTACAAACACAAATAAATTAACAAAAAAACACCATTGGTTGGTTAACCAAAGGCAAAAGGGTCACTGAGAAGAACGTGTCACAGAGAAGAACAACACCCTGTAACCAGAGATGCTTCACAGGAGGGTGGTTCCTGCATCATGGTCATAGTAAATATCATCTTTCACATCTCTGAAAAGCACAAATGGGCCTCAATAGGAATCATGAGAAAGTAGGGAGGGAAGGAATATCCCTATTTCACTAAGGAGCCACCAACATAAGATTTTGGTGTAAAAGTAAAGTAGTGAGAGTGCTTACAGACTCACGGAGGTAGCCCTGTCCAGCCACGTCATAGAGACTCAGTCCTATCCTCGTCTGGTGAAGCCACACTGGAAGAAGAGACATCAATATCAAAATCAGGACAAGGCACTTATCGAACACTGTTACAAAATACCAACTTCACTTTCCCACGAAACTCAACACATTTTCATTTAGGGCCCTCAAAAAGTATGGATGTGGGTTCGCAGACCCGCAAGCCACTGCGGCCCTCATGATGAGTTCCGATTTTTTGTGGCTCCCACCCCATCAAAGTTGCCCATCCCTGATGTATAACATGCCATTACACCAGACTTAGTTAGATAGCACATTTTATGTGATAATTTTCTTCTGTAGTCCCTAGGCAGAAAACAGCAATATAACACTAATATACAATAATAGACAATATAATGATCATATTTTGTTTAAAGGTATCTGACATCTTAAGTGTAGGAATGTATTAATTTTCACATGACTGGTTTGTCTTTCGCCACTTTTTTAATGTTTGCTTTAATGCTAGTAAAGGTACTGCACTCTCTTGGTTGGCAGGGTGTTCCATTATCCAGATGCTCTGACTGAAAAAGTTGTCTGGACAAATTTGTTGGACCTAAGTTATGGATGAAAGTTATGGATGCAAGACAATAGGAGACATGGATAAGAAACTGACCTTTTCTCATGACATAGTTAAAGAACTGCATAATTGATATCCTGCCATATGGATCGTTGTGGAGAAGTTTGGCATACACCCTGGCAGTGAAGAACTGCCTAGGAGCGAAAGGCAGGACAAAAAAAACTGTTAGAAGAATTCTACGTTCCATTCCAAGATACGTCAAAAATGGTTAATGAGCTTAGTGTTCCATATGCTTGTGACACACATAGTCCTGGGGTGTATTCATTAGTTGCTCACCTATGCAAAACGTTTTACACTGCAAAAAAAACAACATTTTGCAACGGAAACATTTGCTCTAAACCAGGGATCATCAACTAGATTCAGTTGCAGGCAAATGTTTTCTTGAGCAGATGGTAAGTGGGCAGAAACATAATTACAAATCATTTGTAGACTGCAAATTTACAACAAGAAACAAGAGACTAAAGCAAAATATTTTCAAACCTTGCTTACATTTGTATACAATCACATATCCTGTACCTCTCTATAATTCGTGGGAATACTTTGGAGCAGATTTACAAAATAAAAATTGCTACGGTGCAAAACGTTTTGCTACGACTAATAAATCCTCCCCTAGTTTACACATACAGTATGTCTCATTATGGTATTCATGTTGCCTTTTCACACCAGCTAAAAACATGCTTTTGGGCTAATATGAATGTAAACGGTGTTAATTCTGCTCAAGTGATTAGCACAAAATTTGTGGCTCCAAAACATAATATGCCGAGTACTCACTTGCACTTAACTCCGGCTTTTTCTCCAACCTTCAGAAAACTGTCATAGCTTATCATTGCCTCCTCTCCTGTCATGGGTGGCACTTGATGTTTGTCCAGCAGAAACCACAGATTCTAGATAACAGAAAGAAGGTGTAGGTTAAATAATTATGTTTGATTACTTTAATAGTGCCATGGACTTACCAGATTCCAGTGCTTGTAAATCTTTCTATTTCACTAAATAGTTGTTTGATCGAACCAGATGTCAGTCTCACCTGTAACTCCTCATTGTCCAGAAGCTCCCGGCTCTTCCTCTGCAGAAAGACGGCTCTGGACTCCTCTCGCAGCTTCTGCAGGAGAACTTCATCCTCTGCAGGAAGCTATAGGGATCACACAGATATATAAGACTTCAGAAACCATGATCATTTCAGCCCCTCACAAAAGCACTTCAGTCCTGTTTGGCTCAGTTGGTAAAGCTTGGTGCTTGCAACTCCAGGGTTGTGGATTACATTCCCACGGGGGAAATGTATGCACTGATACTGTAAGTCGCTCTGAAGAAGAGCGTCTGCTAAATGACCATAACATTTATTTTAAATTGACACGTTGTGAATATCACAATTGCTATAAAGATGTCAAAACACCAGACAAAAATGATCTGATTAGTTAGCTAGAATGTTTGTCAGAATGTTCAATTGCCCTGTAGTAGAAGCGTGGAATGTTCCTGTAGTTCTCTCTGTTGCCTCCACCCCTCCACTCTGTGTAGTATTTAGTGAAGAGTGCTGTCTCCTCTGCTTTCTTCTCCTCCTCAGTCCTCTCATCTGAACAGAAATGGATACACGTTGACACAACAAGGCTTTGTGAATGTTCAATAATTGAGTGGGTAGATTGCTAGTTATCTAGTTTTTCTAAACACGAAAATAAATAAGTAGCTAACTAGCTATTCATAAATATGACTAGCTAGCTGAAATGAGCCTAACGTTAGCTAGCTAACTTGCTATCTAAATAAACACAACAGATCTAGCTATGGACGTAGAAAACCTTTCTTGGAGGATGCCAATCTTCTTTTCAAAAGTTCCTTCCAGTGTACTACCGTATCGTTTGACATTTTAACTTATGTTTATTCCTAATAACATGAAAACAAGCTAATCAATGTTATGATAACTTATTTTTTCAGCTTCTCTGAAATGTCTAAACAATCGTTAGCTCGCTTGGGATTGGTCGGCTAGCGACTTCTTCTTATTCGGTGGGGTTTATCGGCGCTTGGCATCCAATGTTATGGTGCATTACCGCCACCTACTGTACTGGGGGTGTAGACCAGAGATGGAGAAACAAAATTCTACCTGCCCCATTGCTCTTAAAAAATATAAAATATTTGAGACTATAACTAATGACGTTCTAATCAATATACTCTTTCAACTAATTTCCTGTATCCCATTCTCCAGCGTCACTACAGACCCTAGTTTGATTCCAGGCTGTATCACAACCAACCGTGATTGGGAGTCACATAGGGTGGCGCACAATTGGCCCAGCGTCGTCCGGGTTTGGCAGGGGAAGGCCGTCATTGTAAATAAGAATGTGTTCTTAACTGACTTGCCTAGTTAAATAAGGGTTAAATAAAATAAAATAAAATAAAATTATTACAATTCTCCCTCATACTTGATCTGCCCACACTGTAGCAATACATGCTCCACCATCTCTGTTTCCTGGCAATAATCACACTTTCCTGTTGGATGCTTTCCTATCACATTTAAGGACTTATTCAACAGGCTGTGTCCCACCCTTAATCTTGTAAAAATAGCCTCCTCTCTTCTGTCCCTTCCTGCCATCCTCCCCTCCCCGACTTTCCTCTGTACTTGAAATAAATGCCTGCCCTTAGTATCTCTATTCCACTGCTCCTGCCATCTCTGCAGCATCACTGTCCATATCAGGCCTTTTGCCTCTGCATTGCTCATTGAAACTACAACATCAACATCCCAACCTCTAACGGGACCCAAGTAAACCTTCTCTGTATACCCATCTGCCTAATCCTGCAATGGGTTTGTCGGCTATCGACATGATTATGACATCATGAAATTCAACTTTCTGATCACAGGCATTCATTCTCAATACTCCGTAAATTCTTCTTTAGCTATATTATTTAGTCAAAGAATAAAGAATAAAATAATTAAACCTGTTATTATCAGCTGTTAACTGGTTGTTACTTGTAGACAATGACAACGGATGTGTCTTGACCCTTCCAGCTAGCAAGCTAATGTTAGTTTGAACTTCACTTAACTGTTTTTGGAACAACAGAGGCATGAGACCGCACAGTTGACACTGACAGTGTGTACAAAATAATATTGTTAAAGTAGTTGGTATCATCAAAATATTTTCTGTAAACAAACCAAGAAAACGTCAAATACATTAGCCCACACTTTCATCCCAGCACTCCTGGCTTTATTGCCCTAAATAATGCAATTAGCAAGCTATCAGGTTGTACCATACTATTATGCATGAAAGGAGTGAGTAGACATGAAGGTACCAACATGAAAGAAGACAGACAGAGGGACTTCAATATCAGAGATAGGCCCCCTTTTTCCAAGTCAGTGTTTGCTGCTGGAACAGCTAAGATAACCGCTGAATACCAAAAGAAGAGGGCTGAGGCGGCCCTGTAGGAGGAAGAACCAGACTTCCCCAGAAAGAATAAGAGAGTGGAACCCCCAGACCACCCTCTCACTGCCTCAGAATGGGGGAGACTCAAATTGACTTCACCGAACCCCCCATTGCTTTGACGATGATGGCATCAATGCTGGCCGATGGGACAGACATTAGCGTGGCCAAGTCCCTATGTTGCCATGGACACCGGGACACTGTCTTACGAGCTGCTTCTTCAATACCTCACCCTGTGTGTCAGCAGTGGCCACCACTTGGAGGTGTTTAACAAGTATGACATCATGAGGAGCCAGATCATTACGTTAGACACCAGGGCCTCCAGCCTGCTCATAAAGGACTTCAGCCGATCAGAACGCTGGAAGGAGGCGCTATCACACCCATCAAGAGGGCCATCACTGCGTAAGTATGGCGATGCCATCATGGGGGCAGTACTGCATGGTGACGGTGCCACTGCCGGGGCCCTGTATGCCGAACTGATGGAGAAGGGCCTCATTCCCAACCAGGAGACATGACAGGCCCTATTCCAGTGTGGCCTCTCTCATCAGGGCCACGGGGACGGGCTGCAGTCCATCCTGCTTCATATAGAGACAACCAGACAACCTATCAGACAACCTATCCCATGGAGACTCTGGATAAAGATATCAAAGCTTGGTTTGAGAGGTAAGTCCTGAGTATAGGTTACTGAATAGGCCTACAATCACACAATATTATTGGGACAAAGCATGGGTTGTGCCTATTTTAGTTTGATGATGATATCTTCCTCTCTCCTGCCAATCTTCTAGACCAGAAGTGGAGTGGAAGCTGGTCCACCGTAGACCCCAGTTAACGACATAAACATTCTCCTCTTCATTAAACCATTAGACCTAATGAATTCAGATTTTTAATCAGCACTTCATAGGCTACTTCTATACTTCTAAAATAAATCTAGATGGCTGGAAAATTGAATTAATTTTTTACCTCTGGCCTCTTTACCCCCTGTAACCAGGGGATTGTGTCTGAGCTGTCAGGCAGAGCTGGAATTCATCACACAGAGTCAGGAGGAGTACGCCCAGCTCAAGGATAGGGTTATGGGGGATGTGATCCAAGGCAGAGATGTCTTAAATGAGACCACTCCAGAGGTTTGGGAACCTCTTTTTCTTTCTTATTTGTCTCCCTCTTGTCTATCACCACACTGGTAGTCTCCAAAAACATTATGCAAACTGTCTGCACTACAGGTCAGCTTTATGTTTTTTTATCAGCTGATCCTTTTGAGTACATTTGGTTGAACAAACACATCATGTAAAAGTAGATAGATACAATGGCCAGTAGATGGTGCTAGTGTCGTATTAAATCAAGTCTGCACGATGTGAATTTAATGGCAAAGGGTTGTATTGTCAAGCAACTGCAGATTTCTCCTGCATTTCTCCAGATGCATGCAGTGAGATTTGCACAATTTTGATTTTGCATTGAACTATTCCTTTGGTGATGGATGTTTGGGCAAACATTTTAAAAGTATTGGTCAAACTAATCAGCTGAGAAATGCATAATTGCATGATACAGTGTTGTTCAGGGCTGATCTTGCTTTAGTCTTAGAGTTTGCTGTAGTTTAACGATTTATCTCATTCCTGAATTAGACAAGATCATTTGCTGCATGGGGGCCTCTTGTATGAGCTGGGTGTCTACTGATTAAATAGCAAGATGTCCTCCAAAGAATCAGGCATGTTTCACAATTAGATGAGATTATGGGGATTTCCAGTTGCAGCACATTTAGCTCCCGTGTCTCTCTATGCATCCCCCACTGAGCCCGCTCATAGTCAGTCAGCTCAGTCCAGCCACACATTGCAGACACTAGCAAAGGCTGGTCAATATGTAGGTGACAAAATACATTTCAGCCTTTACTGGCAAAGACCTGTTGCACCTCATTGGCTTTGTTAGACAGGCAGCCCAAATCTGATCTGGTCTTTTGACCAATTAGATCAGCTCAGAAAAAGGGCTGATGTGGAAAGATCTAATGTGATTGGTCAAAAATGTCAGAATTCTTCCGCCTGTCTAAATGCAGTGTTTGATGATAGCTGCTTGTAGGCTCTTCTCAGGTCAACATATTTGTACAGTATCTAGCTTACCTCCATTTATCACTGTTCGTATATGTGGCCATTTATGTTTCATCAATAAGAAATCTTCAGACGCATGGGAGGAAACATACAATTCTTTGAGACTGAGTCTTATCTTATGTACCTAATGCTCCTTAGGGCTCAGACACAACAATAGCATTGACAGTCTGAGAGTACTTAGCACCTCTGAACGTAATTTGCCCACCGATTTTACATATACAATTTTGTGAAAATGTTGGCAGCCAGATGTCTACGGCAGGTGGTACTTAAAACACAGCGCACTGAACGATCGGCAGGCGAATGCTATATACACATTCATTGCGATGTGTGAAAGCCTTTATACACAACATAAACTACAGACTACTGTGGGGAAAACACCATGTTAATTCTGTTTTGTCCTAATGGAAGAATGGGAACTCCTTTTTGTACAGATACACTACATTACCAAAAGTATGTGGACAGCTGCTCGTCAAACATCTTCCAAAATCATGGTCATTAATATGGAGTTGGTCCCCCTTTGGCTGCTATAACAGCCTTCCATTTCAATTCCAATTCATCCCAAAGGTGTTTGATGGGGTTGAGGTCAGGGCTCTGTGCAGGCAAGTCAAGTTCTTCCACACCGATCTCAACTAAGCATTTCTGTATAGACTTCGCTTTGTGCACAGGGGCATTGTCATGCTGCAATAGGAAAGGGCCTTCCCCCAAACTGTTGCCACAAGGTTGGAAGCAAAGAATCATCTAAAATGTATGCTGTAGCATTAAGATTACCCTTCACTGAAACTAAGGGGCCTAACCTCGAACCATGAAAAACGAAGGATACGTATATAACCGTGGTTATGTGAGCTACAGTGGGGCAAACAAGTATTTAGTCAGCCACCAATTGTGCAAGTTCTCCCACTTAAAAAGATGAGAGAGGCCTGTAATTTTCATCATAGGTACACTTCAACTATGACAAACAAAATGAGAAAAAAAATCCAGAAAATCACATTGTAGGATTTTTTATGAATTTATTTGCAAATTATGGTGGAAAATAAGTATTTGGTCACCTACAAACAAGCAAGATTTCTGGCTCTCACAGACCTGTAACTTCTTCTTTAAGAGGCTCCTCTGTAACACTCCAAACTCCACTATGGCCAAGACCAAAGAGCTGTCAAAGGACACCAGAAACAAAATTGTAGACCTGCACCAGGCTGGGAAGACTGAATCTGCAATAGGTAAGTAGCTTGGTTTGAAGAAATCAACTGTGGGAGCAATTATTAGGAAATGGAAGACATACAAGACCACTGATAATCTCCCTCGATCTGGGCCTCCACGCAAGATCTCACCCCGTGGGGTCAAAATGATCACAAGAACGGTGAGCAAAAATCCCAGAACCACACGGGGGGACCTAATGAATGACCTGCAGAGAGCTGGGACCAAAGTAACAAAGCCTACCATCAGTAACACACTACGCCGCCAGGGACTCAAATCCTGCAGTGCCAGTCGTGTCCCCCTGCTTAAGCCAGTACATGTCCAGGCCTGAAGTTTGCTAGAGAGCATTTGGATGATCCAGAAGAAGATTGGGAGAATGTTATATGGTCAGATGAAACCAAAATATAACTTTTTGGTAAAAACTTAACTCGTCGTGTTTGGAGGACAAAGAATGCTGAGTTGCATCCAAAGAACACCATACCTACTGTGAAGCATGGGGGTGGAAACATCATGCTTTGGGGCTGTTTTTCTGCAAAGGGACGCAGCACAGATATCAGCGAGGGGCACTCCTCTCAGTAGAGCCCAGGACGCAGCCACACCTTGTGTTGAATGTGCCACCTCAGATCCCAGCACTGGCCTTCCAGCCAGGCGGTATGCTGGCATAATCATGTCTATGATCCAGTGAGAGAGCCTCTGCTTTGATACCCCAGCCCCCAGGACTCTCTCACCATAGCAGACAAAGAGCTGGTCTGTTGTTCTCACTGACCGTGTCCGCTCCACATAGGCAGCCAGTGCCCGCACAGGGCACAGCATGCCGGAGGGAGGCCCAGGCTCCCCCGCCACTGCGGGGGGGGGGGTCGTAAGCAGACAGGATTAAAGGGATGTTCACATGTTTGTCTGACAGAACCTTCGGGAGGAATGAAGGGTTGAGGCAGAGAGATATACTCCTCCCACCGGGGTCCTTCCGGTAGCACTCAGAACTTACCGAAAGAGCATGGAGCTCACCCACCCTCTACATGGAAGTAATCGCTACCAAGAAAGCCACCTTCATAGAGAGATGTTTCAGGGAGGCAGACTCCAAAGGTTCATGGCAGCTTTGTCAAAGCTGCATAGACATCCAGATCCCAGCTCGCCATTGAGTGGGTCAAAGCTGGATGCAGGCGACGAACAGCCTTCATAAACCTGGAGACCAAGGGATGTTGCCCCACTGGCCTGTCCATCCACCCCACATGGCAGGCAGATATAGCGGCCAAATACCCTCTCAGTGTAGAGGTTGCCAAGCCCTCATTCAAGGGAAACTGCAGGTATTGGAGGACATACTGCACCCCGCATGACTCGGGCACAACCTCAATTCCACTGCACCAAGAGCATAATAACCGCCAGTGCAACTGGTATGCAGCAGTTGTAGCCGGTGCCCTTGTACTCTGCATGGTGTTCATTTCGCCCTCCTGTAGTCCTAACATAGACCATTGGTGCTGTTTAGCAGTGTAGTCTTGAATGCCACAGAGTTCCCCCAGCCGCAACAGCAGGTTGGGTCTCAGGGGCAGTTGCCAATGTGTCCCAGTCAACAGGGCAAGGAGAAGGCTGAACCAGGGTCGTCTGGGACAGTATGGGGCCACCAGCAGCAGACGATGCTCCGCCATCCTGGTCCTGTCCAGCACAGCCTGGATCAGGGGAAAAGGGGGGGAATGCGTAAAGCTCCATCCCTGGCCAATCATGAGCCAGAGCATCCAAGCTCTAACATGGAGTACCACAGGAGGCAGTGTGCATTGTCCAGGGAGGCAAATGGGTCCACCTGCGACCTCCCGAACTTGTCCCACAGGTGCAACTCCAGTCCCATGGTGGCGGGCCCTCCCTCGAGAACATATCCACAGCTACATTCAGGATGCCAGGTATGTGCGCTGCGCGTAGAGACACTAGATGTCCCTGAGACCAGAGAAGGAGCTCCCGTGACATAAGATGGAGGTGGTGGGACCTCAGTCCACCCTGATGGTTGATGTAAACCACTACTGTGGTGTTGTCCATTTTCACCAGGACATGTCTTCCCTTCAGATGTGGAAGGAAAGACCGCAGGGCCAGCAGTACATCTCGGAGCTCTAGTGTATTGATGTGCCTGCTGCTCCAAGGGGGTAGCCAACAGCCGCTGGCTTACCTGCCCTTGGTCACATCCCCCCCAGCTGATCTGGGAGGCGTCTGTGCTGACCAGCTCCCGGCGGCATATCCTCAGCATCTCCAACACACCTGAGAGAAAGGAGTGACAGCGCCACCTCAACAATGCTTTGAGGCACAGTGCGGTCACCCACAGCTGGCGGTGACGGTGGTGCTTCGGGTGCGGCTGGTGGGAGTTGAACAACCGTTGAAGAGGCCGGAGATGGAGCAGGCCCAAGGGAATCAGCAACGAGGCCGCCGTCAGCAAGCCCAACAGGAGTTGGCAGGTCAGGGCGGATACCACCCGCTCCTGCCGAAAGTGGTCGAGACAAGATAAGATCGCCTGAACCTTCTGGTGGGCAGGCGTGCTCTTATGAGAACTGAGTCCAGTTCCATTCCAATGAAGGCCATCCTCTGGGTGGGCGCCAGACCCAGCCCGCGATGTGGGTCAGGAGCATGTCTCTGTCTGACAGGACCTAGGTCCTGGTCAGGGCACAAATCAGCTAATCATTCAGGTAATTGAGGATAAACAACCCTCAGGACGTGAGAGGTGCCAGGACAGCGTCCATGCACTTTGTGAAAGTGCGTGTGCCAAGGCGAGGCCGAAGGGAAGAACCATGAATTTGTTAGCTGTCCCTTCGAAAGCGAATCGGAGGTACTGCCAATGAGCTGAGTGAACAGGAACATGGAAGTACGCATTGAGGTTTCAGAGGTCCAGAATCAGTCGAAATCCTCTGTCTCTTTTTGGGAGCACAGATTAGGTGGAGTAGAACCCACCTAGCCGTTCTGATGTCTCGATCCTGCGGATGGCACGCTTGTCCAGGAGTGAGGAGATCTCCAGCAGCAGGGTTTTCTTCAGGAGGTCAGCCACCGCGGTGACACAAAGGCCCCTGAAGGATGAGGGCAGGCACCGAAATTGGAGTCGGTACCCCTCGAGCATTGTTGACAACACCCAGTGGGACTCCACACCCTCCCCCCACTTTGCCCTTTGAGACCGGGAGAAGCGGCCGAGGCCGGGGAAGGGTGTGTCAGAGGTCCTGCCGTAGCCCACCTCTCCTCAGGTGCCCCGAGCGCCTGGGTTCCCCAGGTACGTCCCTGTGGTGGTGACGGTTGACAGGTTGTTGCTCCACCGCATGCTGTGCCCCTCCCTGCTGTCATCCCTCGGCATGAGGCGATGGGGCAGGAGAGGGATCCCACTATCGTTCGGGTGCATGTGGGTGGCGACGGTCCGTCTGCCTTGGACCCGGCCTGAGGAGGCGGCATGAACCGTCTCCGCGTCTCTATGAACCTTATCGGTCCGCTCCAGAATGTCATCAACTCCTGGGCCAAACGTCCGCCCTGGGGAGATTGGGAGAGTGGCAAATGTGCTCTGGAGAGCTACTGGCAGACCGGATTGGGCCAGCCAGAGATGGTGCTGGGAGGTAACCACCTGCGCCATGGCCCATCCGTTGACGCGGGCCACATCCCTCAAGAGCAGGGAAAGCAGGCGAGACACTTCCATCGCTTCCCAGAGGAGCTCCTCTGTGCCCTCCTACAGCCGGGGCAACAGAGCCTGCAGGTAGGCCTACACCACTCTAAAATGTGCAGTTTTGTCACACAACACAATGCCACGTATGTCTCAAGTTTAGAGCGAGCATGCAATTGGCATCTTCAGTATTGATAAAGATATGCATATTGTATAATAAATAAGCTATTATGCAATTCGGAAATGCAATTCGCTGCTGCTGCATGTCAGTTAAATCCCTGTTTTGAGCTGTAATCCCTCTCTTTTGCTTTAGGTAACACTAGCTTTTTGTGACATGTTTATTTCTGGGCGTAGCTTGGACAGTTTTTAGCTCACTGTAGTTGTAAGCTGCACAAAAGAGTTTCACATTTCAGCCCTCAATAGGCTCTCACATGAGTGACCCTGGAAAGTCCCTGCCTGCTCTGTTTGTGTGTGTGTGTGTGTGTGTGTGTGTGTGTGTGTGTGTGTGTGTGTGTGTGTGTGTGTGTGTGTGTGTGTGTGTGTGTGTGTGTGTGTGTGTGTGTGTGTGTGTGTGGGTGTGTGTGTGTGTGCGTCCGTGCGTGTGCGCGTGTGTGTGTGTGTGTGTGTGTGTGTGTGTGTGTGTGTGTGTGTGTGTGTGCGCATGTGTTTGTGGGTGGACTCTAACCCCCCATGTCTACATGAGTGAGTAGTTTATGTAGTGAAACCACTGTGGGGCACTGAAAACTAACGCCTTCAGTCCTGGCGCTGGAGCGTTGCTCCTTGTATGCTCCTATGCAGCATCAGTGTTTTCTTTTCAAGGTTCAACTTTTGTTAAGTCTGTCGCATGAAACAGTGGGCTATACTCGGCCTTGTCTTAGGATGGTAAGTTGGTGGTTGAAGATATCCCTCTAGTGGTGTGGGGGCTATGCTTTGGCAAAGTGGGTGGGGTTATATCTTTCCTGTTTGGCCCTGTCCGGGGGTATCATCGGATGGGGCCACAGTGTCTCCTGACCCCTCCTGTCTCAGCCTCCAGTATTTATGCTGCAGTAGTTTATGTGTCGGGGGGCTAGGGTCAGTTTGTTATATCTGGAGTACTTCTCCTGTCTTATCCGGTGTCCTGTGGGAATTTAAGTATGCTCTCTCTAATTCTCTCTTTCTCTCTTTCTTTCTCTCTCTCGGAGGACCTGAGCACTAGGACCATGCTTCAGGACTACCTGGCCTGATGACTCCTTGCTGTCCCCAATCCACCTGGCCGTGCTGCTGCTCCAGTTTCAACTGTTCTACCTGCGGCTATGGAATCCTGACCTGTACACCGGACGTGCTACCTGTCCCAGACCTATTATTTGACCATGCTGGTCATTTATGAACATTTGAACATCTTGGCCATGGTCTGTTAAAATCTCCACCCGGCACAGCCAGAAGAGGACTGGCCACCCCTCATAGCCTAGTTCCTCTCTAGGTTTCTTCCTAGGTTTTGGCCTTTCTAGGGAGTTTTTCCTAGCCAACGTGCTTCAACACCTGCATTGCTTGCTGTTTGGGGTTTTAGGCTGGGTTTCTGTACAGCACTTTGAGATATCAGCTGATGTACGAAGGGCTATATAAATACATTTGATTTGATTTGATTTGAGGAACAATGCGTTCAGAACCAATTGAAAAGCATCTGCATAATTTTTGTCTAGGATTCACAATACAGCTTTGTATTAGCCAATTTCTCTTTCTGTCCCAATCAATACTTTTAGAGGTAAAGGCATAGCATAAACACAAAATAATCTTACACTGACAAGAAATAGTTTCTGGTAACATTTTGAAACAAGTTGACAGGGTTTTTTAGAATATAGACCCAGCCATAGAACTTAAACAAACGGTTTATTTTGCTTTAGACTAGACGTAATTAGATCACAGACATGGGTGGTGTCACGACTCCTACCGAAGGTGGCTCCCCTGGCGCTCGGCGGTCGTTGTCACCGGCCTACTAGCTGCCACTGATCCCTTTCCCCCCTTTCTGTTTATTGGTTTCACCTGTGTTCATTTTAGGCTTATTGGTCGGGCTTTATTTACCAGCAGGCCCGCCTTTTGTTTTGGGAGGTTGGGGAGGTTGGGGGATTTTTGTAGAATAGTTGTGGAATGTCACTGTGTAGCCTAATGCATTTAATATGTAGGCTCCTCAGTGCTTTTAGACATTTTATCTAGTTGATAAAATTGTTTCTCAGACTTCTGTCCTTTTTCCACATTGATAACTTAATTGTGCAAGAACAATGAAGAGCCATCAAATGTGAAAGAATCTCTTCCTACTTGTCACAAGTGTAGAGAGGAGCTGGCAGGAGGCAGTCACAGGTTTAGAACTACTGAATTTATTAAAGCAACATATATAAAAGCGGGACATAACCCAAAGTGCAAAATAATAAAGTACTCAGGAAATAGTAGAAGAGATTCCTCTCAGGAAAACAAGCAACATTTACAATGACCGACAAAGACAAATGACAGGGAGTATATACAGTGCCTTGCAAAAGTATTCGGCCCCCTTGAACTTTGCGACCTTTTGCCACATTTCAGGCTTCAAACATAAAGATATAAAACTGTATTTTTTTGTGAAGAATCAACAACAAGTGGGACACAATCATGAAGTGGAACGACATTTATTGGATATTTCAAACTTTTTTAACAAATCAAAAACTGAACAATTGGGCGTGCAAAATTATTCAGCCCCCTTAAGTTAATACTTTGTAGCGCCACCTTTTTTTTTTTTTTTTTTTTTTTTTTTTTTGAATTTTTACCCCTTTTTCTCCCCAATTTCGTAGTATCCAATTGTTGTAGTAGCTACTATCTTGTCTCATCGCTACAACTCCCGTACGGGCTCGGGAGAGACGAAGGTTGAAAGTCATGCGTCCTCCGATACACAACCAACCAAGCCGCTGCTTCTTTAACACAGCGCACATCCAACCCGGAAGCCAGCCGCACCAATGCGCCGGAGGAAACACCGTGCACCTGGCCACCTTGGCTAGCGTACACTGCGCCCAGCCCGCCACAGGAGTCGCTGGTGCGCGATGAGACAAGGACACCCGTACCGACCAAGCCCTCCCTAACCCGGGCGACGCTAGGCCAATTGTGCGTCGCCCCACGGACCTCCCGGTCGCGGCCGGTTACGACAGAGCCTGGGCGCGAACCCAGGACTCTGATGGCACAGCTGGCGCTGCAGTACAGCGCCCTTAACCACTGCGCCTGTAGCGCCACCTTTTGCTGCGATTACAGCTGTAAGTCGCTTGGGGTATGTCTCTATCAGTTTTGCACATCGAGAGACTGACATTTTTTCCCATTCCTCCTTGCAAAACAGCTCGAGCTCAGTGAGGTTGGATGGAGAACATTTGTGAACAGCAGTTTTCAGTTCTTTCCACAGATTCTCGATTGGATTCAGGTCTGAACTTTGACTTGGCCATTCTAACATCTGGATATGTTTATTTTTGAACCATTCCATTGTAGATTTTGCTTTATGTTTTGGATCATTGTCTTGTTGGAAGACAAATCTCCGTCCCAGTCTCAGGTCTTTTGCAGACTCCATCAGGTTTTCTTCCAGAATGGTCCTGTATTTGGCTCCATCCAGCTTCCCATCAATTTTAACCATCTTCCCTGTCCCTGCTGAAGAAAAGCAGGCCCAAACCATGATGCTGCCACCACCATGTTTGACAGTGGGGATGGTGTGTTCAGGGTGATGAGCTGTGTTGCTTTTACGCCAAACATAACGTTTTGCATTGTTGCCAAAAAGTTCAATTTTGGTTTCATCTGACCAGAGCACCTTCTTCCACATGTTTGGTGTGTCTCCCAGGTGGCTTGTGGCAAACTTTAAACAACACTTTTTATGGATATCTTTAAGAAATGGCTTTCTTCTTGCCACTCTTCCATAAAGGCCAGATTTGTGCAATATACGACTGATTGTTGTCCTATGGACAGAGTCTCCCACCTCAGCTGTAGATCTCTGCAGTTCATCCAGAGTGATCATGGGCCTCTTGGCTGCATCTCTGATCAGTCTTCTCCTTGTATGAGCTGAAAGTTTAGAGGGACGGCCAGGTCTTGATAGATTTGCAGTGGTCTGATACTCCTTCCATTTCAATATTATTGCTTGCACAGTGCTCCTTGGGATGTTTAAAGCTTGGGAAATCTTTTTGTATCCAAATCCGGCTTTAAACTTCTTCACAACAGTATCTCGGACCTGCCTGGTGTGTTCCTTGTTCTTCATGATGCTCTCTGCGCTTTTGACGGACCTCTGAGACTATCACAGTGCAGGTGCATTTATACGGAGACTTGATTACACACAGGTGGATTGTATTTATCATCATTAGTCATTTAGGTCAACATTGGATCATTCAGAGATCCTCACTGAACTTCTGGAGAGAGTTTGCTGCACTGAAAGTAAAGGGGCTGAATAATTTTGCACGCCCAATTTTTCAGTTTTTGATTTGTTAAAAAAGTTTGAAATATCCAATAAATGTCGTTCCACTTCATGATTGTGTCCCACTTGTTGTTGATTCTTCACAAAAAAATACAGTTTTATATCTTTATGTTTGAAGCCTGAAATGTGGCAAAAGGTCGCAAAGTTTAAGGGGGCCGAATACTTTCGCAGGGCACTGTATATACAGTGATGGAATGGGAATTGGAACCAGGTGTGTGTAATGATCACGTGACAAGTCCGGGATTGACGAGTGAATGGCGTTTGCCTGTAGCAGGTTTGGCAGCAACTAGAAAGCCGGTGATGCTGAACCCCTGAGCTGGACAGGAGGGGGAGATCAATCAGCCCGACGCCTGTGGAAGTCCCGAATGAGAGACCGGTCTAGGACGTCCCGCGCAAAAACCCAGCACCGCTCTTCGGGACCGTACCCCTCCCAGTCGACCAGGTACTGGAGAGACCACTCACAACGCGTGAGTCAAACAGGCTGCGGACAGAGTACGCCGGGGCCCCCTCGCTGTCCAAGGGAGGGGGAGGTGCGTTGTGGAGTCCAGCACTTGCCAAGGGACATACATGAAATGAGGGTGAGATACGGTAATTGACGACGTGCTGGAGATGGGTGTGCGCTGTGTTCCATACCTCCTCGGCGCGCTGGAACCAATTCGTCCACCGCAGGAGCCTCTATCTGACTCCAGTGCCAGGGTGCCAGGGCCGGCTGATGGCCTAGAACACACTGAAAGGGTGTGAGGTTAGTGGAGGAGTGACCGAGGGAGTTTTGTGCATGATCTGCCCAAGGCAGAAACGCAGCCCACTTCCCCAGATGCCATGACACAGTGTGTGCCCAGGCGAGGAGACAGTCCCGCACATCAGAGGGCATGTAGGTACTCCTCTCGGGACAGTGGGCAGGTGAGGGCTCCTGTCGCAGGGCTTAACGGATGTCCGCGTCCACACAGCAGGAGCCACAACGCGGGACGGGGGAACAATGGGTGTCACTTTCTCCCTCGGATCCTCTGTCCCATGCACTCGGGACACCGTATTGGCCTTGATGTTCTTAGATCCCGGCCGCTAGGAGAGGGTAAAGTCAAACCCACTGGCTCCAGGTCATCTATAAGTCTTTGCTAGGTAAAGCCCCGGGTTATCTCAGCTCACTGGTCACCATAGCAGCACCCACCTGTAGCACGCGCTCCAGCAGGTATATTTCACTAGTCACCCCCAAAGCCTATTCCTCGTTTGACCCCCTTTCCTTCCAGTTCTCTGCTGCCAATGACTGGAACGAATGGCAAATCAAACAAAAAAATCACTGAAGCTGGAGACTCATATCTCCCTCACTAACTTTAAGCACCAGCTGTCAGAGCAGCTCACAGATCACTGCACCTGTACATAACCCATCCAACTATCTCATCCCCATACTGTTATTTATTTATTTTGCTCCTTTGCCCCCTGTATCTCTACTTGCACATTCATCTTCTGCACATCTATCACTCCTGTGTTTAATTGGTATATTGTAATTATTTTGCCACTATGGCCTATTTATTGCCTTACCTCCCTTATCCGACCTCATTTGCACACACTGTATATAGGCTTTTCTATTGTATTATTGACTGCATGTTTGTTTATTCCATGTGTAACTCTGTGTTGTTGTTTGTGTCGCACTGATTTGCTTTATCTTGGCCAGGTCATAGTTGTAAATGAGAACTTGTTCTCAACTAGCCTACCTGGTTAAATAAAGGTGAAATAAAAAAATAAAAGTCAAACCTGGCGAAGAATAGGGCCCATCTGGCCTGACACGGGTTCAGCCTCTTCACTGCGCGAATATACTCTAGGTTCCGGTGGTCCATCCAAATCAGGAATGTGTTTGAGCACCCTCCAGCCAGTGCTACCATGTTTTCGGTGACTTATTGATGGCCAGCAACTCACGATCCCCCACGTCGTAATTTCGCTCTGCAGGAGACAGCTTCCGTGAGTAGAAGGAGCATAGATGGAATTTAGACAGCGATCCAGTGCATTGGGAGGGTGCAGTTCCTACTCCAACCTCGGAGGTGTCCGCTTCCACGATGAAGGGCACAGACGGATCAGGATGAGCCAGAACAGGTGCATTCGTAAAACGTTTATTGAGCGCACGGAAGGCTTTGTTGGCCTCAGTCCAGCGCAGCTGTTGAGGACCTCCCTTCAGGAGGGTGGAGAGAGGGGCACATGGCAGAAGTCTTCAAAAAAGCAACCTGCAGGTCCCAGTATTCCTCCGGGATAGGGACGTGGGTGGCCTGGTCCGGACTTTCCACAGAGGTGGCACAGATAGACACCTCCCCTGACACTCCTGCGACCAACCCAACAACCTCCTCTCTGTCCACGATATCCTGGGGTTATGCAACTGTATCCAGGGGAAACCTAAAACTACGGGATGTGCAGGAGAGTCTAAGATGAGGAAAGTGATGGGTTCATGGTGGTTGTGGCAACTGTGAGGGAAATGGGAGTCATGGTCTGGCACACCAGTCCTGTTCCTAGGGGACAGTTGTCTAGGGCAAGGACTGGGATAGGAGGTTGTAAAGGGACTAGAGGAATGTGTAATGATAAGGCCTCTGACTGGTCTAGGAAATTGCTTGCAGAACATGAGTCCACTAGGGCAGGACTCAGTGGGGGGCCAGGATAGTCTGGGAAGGTGACAGGAAGGAGGACGGGCTGGGTGGACAGAGAGAAGGAACCCCCGGGATGGGCGACAACGGGCACGCAGGAGATTATCCAGGAGGATGGCAATGGCGATGAGCTGGTCCAGCATAAGGTCCTCATCGGAACAGGACAGCTCGGTCTGGACATCCACGTGTAGCCCACTGCGGGAAACCGTCAACAGGGCCTGGTCGCCAGTGGGCGCAACCACCGTCCGGAAATCCAGAGCGTACTCAGACGCTCTCCTGAACCCCTGGAGTAGACGGAGGAGATGCTCACCTCCCTATCGGACCTCTGTAGGGTGGTCGAAAACGGCACGGAAGAGTTGGGTAAAGCGCTCATAGGACTGCACTTCTGGACCGTCCCTCTCCCAGACAGCTTGTGCGATTCCAGATTCCGGCCTGTCGAGATCACCATTGTGGAGGTCACACTGCAGGTTAAAACCCCTACAGTGAGCTGGGGTGCCGTGAAACCGCTCCGGGAGGTGCAGTTGGAGGTTTCTAATCAGACCGGGTAGATGGTGGTGGGGTGGCTGGAACGACCGCAGGGAGCTGGGAAGGTGGCGGTTTAGCCTGCAGCTGGCGTACAGTCTGGAGCACCTCGTCCATGGCAGTCTTGAGGTGCTCCAGGCACGAGTCGTGGTAGTGGAACTTTGTTCCTGTAGCGGAGAGGTCAGGATGTCCTGCTGCTTCCTGTTCTCTTGGGTCGGTCATTCTGTCACAAGTGTAGAGATGAGCTGGCAGGAGGCAGTCGCAGGTTTAGAACTACTGAATTTATTAAAGCACCATATATAAAAGCGGGATGAAACCCAAAGTGCAAAATGGCCTGAAACAGGGCCTGAACATTTCTTGACTTCTGAATGTAATTTATTTCAGAACTTTCTCCCTTCTGCACAAAAGTGGGATTCCCCAAATATTCTTCCTCTTACCATTCTATACAGATGTCTCACTGCAATGCTGTTAATAATAAAAGTAATAATAATAATTTATTACATTTGCAAAGTGCTTTTTATTATACAGAATAATCTCGAAGTGCATACTATAAAAAGTGTAAACCAAATGGAAAAAATAAAAAATTGACACCACTAGACAGAGCAACTAACACAACTCACACAGCTGACACTACAAGGGACAAGTTACTAGCTTTAGTCAAATAAGCTACAATTCTTTTTAGAATTATTATCTGCATTTTTTATTCTCAAAGGTACAGTACAATCAAGCAGTTGGAGCCTACTTGAAGAATGGTTAGTATTTTGCAAGGGTATACAGTACTGTTGTTCTGGTGGACTTTGAGGTTTGTGTTGGGGTGTGGCGGGGGATTTCTCAGGCTATTTGCATCGTGGAGACAAAGAAGTGAAAGTAGTGGCCTGTTCCCATGGCTACAGTATTGTATAATAGACACTTATACAACGTGATTTGTTGAACAATGAATGGACTCTGCAGTGTCCTACTGTAATCTCCTGTGTGTAGGCTGCAGTTGGTCAGTCTGGTTGCATTCTCTGGAAACATGAGGAACATATTTGCATATACGTGATGAAATCCTTTTTTAAGAAACATTTTAGTTCAGCAAAATACTTTAGATTTAGACATGTATGACCAGTATTTACCAACCTCCTACCAATGAAATGTAAATGGATCTCTATTTCCAATGCAGCAGTGACAGCAACACGAGAGACCTATGCATACATACAGTGTACAATGTACATGATAGACAGACATGTAGAGGTGTGGCCTGGAGTTGGCATGTGGTCCAGCCAGAAATTCCCCCACTGTACTGTGTACTGCCAGACTCATATCTGGAGCTAGTCCAGGTTCCCATTGAAATGGAAACAAGAAAAGAAAAACATGACAAAAAAAAGGGAAGGTCTGGCTGTCAAGTTCAGTAAATGTTGAACAAGTCTTGCCCTGTTACTAAAAGTCATCCTTGTTGTTTACAGTCAGGCATGCAACGTGAGTTGGTGCTTGTAACTTTCAAGTCTGTTTTTGTCATGAAGTGATATTGTTCCAGCATTTGAATCCCCCCCACCCCCTTTATATTTCACCTAACACTTAGATATTTGATAGCTGTGAGACAGTGAAATGCATCATAAAAATGTCAATATTACATATGATATGCACTTGACATGCGCAAACATTTAAAATGGAAGCACAAAGCATTTCACCAAATATTTAAACCAGTAGCTTGGGTAACCAAATGTTTCTCCCTCTCCTAGGAGCTGGAGAGCTTCAAGACCTTTGTCAAGTGGAAGCCGGCCTTTGACATGGTCATAGATGGTTTCAAAGTTGCCAACATGGGCATCAAAGGGAACCAGTCGCAGATGGTGAGTGCTCTGCCAGATCTCTCATATCTGGCGGTGTGAATCCAGAATATATAATTGTCATGAGTTAAGAAAATAGACAAGGTCTTGCCTTAAGGCAGCGACCTGCCAAACTCAATGGAGCAACAATCTGAGCAAGATGGTACGAAATGTTCCGAGCCTAGGTTGGCACTGTTGATCTGACCATAAGATCTGACACATAAGGTTGAGATGTGTTATTGATGTGGCTTCTGCAGTGCAATTAGACTGCACCTGATGGAATCTCCACGTCCCAGCCCTGCCCTCTCCTGCCGTGCAGTGCCCTGCCCAGCCCTCTCCTTCCATGCCTTCTCCTGCCCTTCTCTCTCCTTCCCTGCCCTCTCTACAGTAGCTATTAGAACATAATGAACACCCACAGCTGGTGTTACCATTTCCAGTTGGCAAGGCAACAGCTCATGTTAGTGTGTTTAGGTTCATGCTGACTCACTGTTACTCTTCCTCTGTCTTCCAAACTAAGCAAACCACAGTCCGTGTCACTCAAAAAGCGATCTCCCAATTCAATGGGTGGATTTCCTTAATCTGGATTTCCTACTACTTGAGTGGTCGAGCATCAGTCATCATCATCTATCTAACCATTAGGCTACCTGCCCCCCCCTCGGATAGACCCCTCGGATAGAGCCAAATACAAATATCCTGAAAGGGAACGTCTTGAATTCCATTGAAGTGACTTAGTTGTAATGCCAGTCTTCCCCCACTTGAGACACAGTGGAGATGGCATTGTCACAACTGCAATGTGATGTGGGAGGCTGTTGTTTAGATTGGATCCTGTGGGAAAGATGGGTATACATTTGTTCATAGCCTAACCATACTCTGTATGGGTTTCTATCTGTAAGCAGAACCCTCAGTCACCACAGTCTGACCACACAGTGTGAATATTGACATTCCTTTTCCTCCCTCCAACTCCCCACAACTGTGTGGCATTATTGTTTCTCTGACAGGTGAAGTGAGCAGGAGGGGCTGTGGCCTCAGGTCACTGACTGCACTGATTGCTTTCAAATAACTGAATGCTTTCAAATAAATAAATAAATAATGCATTTTTTTTATATATTTAAAAATATAAGAGTTCTGTGTTTGTATAATCGAAGCACAGAGAGTATTGTTTCAGCACACCTACAGACCCTGATGCCTTATTGGGGGGGTTTCCTCTCCGGTTCTCACATGACTAACATCAGTATTTCAAGTGTGTGTGTGGGGTAAACTTCCATCCCAGTTATGAGCTAAAGGCCACATCTCCCCAACCCACACGTCTGCAGCATCAACCACATCGGACAGCTAGACACGTCAGAGTTTTTTTTGTGTGTAAAACCATGACTCTACTATTAACAGATATTTGCAATAAGCAATGACTTTTAATATAGAAATCATTGCGTAATTAAATAATTATTCTGTGTTGATTTTTTCCATCTTCCTCTTCTTGCTAGAAGAGAGAATGAGAAACTAAAACGGATACAACAATGAGGTGAGAAATATAAATTACTTCAGGTTACAGCTAAAGGTTCATGGCTCTTGTCTCAAGCTTTACTTGGTAAACCTTACACCTGCTACTCCAAGCTCACTTCCCCCATGATGAATTAGCAGAACACAGCCACACCCACCGGCTGTTCCCAGGTCAACACTTCCTCATCTAGAGTGGACAGAAAGAGAACAGGGTGTGATTAGGGCTGTTGCGGTGACCAAATTACTGCAACACCTGCAGTCCTGAGTCATGACCCCAGTAAAAATTCTAAGTGACCGTTGAATCATGGTAATCTCCTTTTATGCACTCTGGACATGCATTAGTAGTACTCAACTCGCTAACGATCACCAGGTCCTAATGGCCTGGTACTAAGGGCTCTATTGTCCCTCTAACCACTCTGACATCAATGCAAACGCAATCGATAATCACATCAAACACTTCCAGTTCCAGTCAAAAGTTTGGACACACCTACTCATTCAAGGGTTTTTCTTTATTTTTACTATTTTCTACATTGTAGAATAATAGTGAAGACACCAAAACTATGAAATAACACATATGGAATCATGTACTAACCAAAAAAGTATATTTTATATATATTTTATATTTTTCAAAGTAGCCACCTTTTGCCTTGATGACAGCATTGCACACTCTTGGCATTCTCTCAACCAGCTTCACCTGGAATGCTTTTCCAACAGTTCTGAAGGAGTTCCCACATATTCTGAGCACTTGTTGGCTGCTTGTCCTTCACTCTGCGGTCCAACTCATCCCAAACCATGTCAATTGGGTTGAGGTCAGGTGGTTGTGGAGGCCGGGTCACCTGATGCAGCACTCCATCACTCTCCTTCTTGGTCAAATAGCCCTTACACAGCCTAGAGGTGTGTTGGGTCATTGTCCTGTTGAAAAACAAATGATAGTCGCACTAAGCTCAAACCAGATGGGATGGCGTATCTCTATCACACCATCACACCTCCTCCTCCAAGCTTCATGGTGGGAATCAAACATGCGGAGATCATCTGTTCACCTTCTCTGCATCTCACAAAGACACGGCGATTGGAACCAAAAATCTCAAGTTTGGACTAATCAGACCAAAGGACAGCTTTCCACCAAACTAATGTCCATTGCTCGTGTTTCTTGGCCCAAGCAAGTCTCTTCTTCTTATTGGTGTCCTTTAGTAGTGGTTTCTTTGCAGCAATTTGACCATGAAGGCCTGATTCACACAGTCTCCTCTGAACAGTTGATGTTGAGATGTGTCTGTTAATTGAACTCTGTGAAGCATTTATTTGGGCTGCAATTTCCGGGGCTGGTAACTCTAGTGAGCAAACGTAACTCTGGGTCTTCCTTTCCTGTGGTGGTCCTCACGAGAGCCAGTTTCATCATCATAGTGCTTGATAGTGCATAGTGCATAGTGCTTGGTTTTTGAAATTCTGGAAATTTTCCGTATTGACTGACCTTTATGTCTTTCAAGTAATGATTGACTCATTTCTCTTTGTCTATTTGAGCTGTTCTTGCCATAATATGAGCTTGGTCTTTTACCAAATAGGGTTATCTTCTATATACCAGCCATACCTTGTCACAACACAACTGATTGGCTCAAATGCATTAAGAAGGAAAGAAATTCCACAAATGAACTTTTAACGAGGCACACCTGAAATGCATTCCAGGTGACTAACTTGTGAAGCTGGTTGAGAGAATGCCAAGAGAGTGCAATGAAATGGACATCACTTTCAGAGGTGATGATTTTCCAAACACCCATATGCATATTAGACCTTATACATAGGCCTAAAGTAATGATGGACTGAGTAAATTCAGAAATGTTTCATACCCTTTGACTTTCTCCACATTTTGTGACGTTACAGCCTTATTCTAAAATGTATTACATAATTTGTTCCCCTCATCAATCTACACACAATACCCCATAATGACAAAGCAAAAACAGGATTTTAGAACATTTAGCAAATGTATTAAAAATAAAAACTGAAATACCTTATTTACATAAGTATTCAGACCATTTGCTATGAGACTTGAAATTGATCAAAGGCGCATCCTGTTTCCATTGATCATCCTTGAGATGTTTCTACAACTTGATTGGAGTCCACCTGGGGTAAATTAAATTGAATCGACATGATTTGGATAGGCACACACCTGTCTATGTAAGGTCCCACAGTTGACAGTGCATGTCAGAGCAAAAACCAAGCCATAAGGTTGAAGGAATTGTCCGTAGAGCTCCGAGACAGGATTGTGTCGAGGCACAGATCTGGGAAAGGCTATCAAAACATTTTTGCAGCATTGAACATCATTATTATTTTATTTATTATTTTTAGTTTACACCCTTTTTCTCCCCAATTTTGTGATATCCAATTGCGATCCAATTACGATCTTGTCTCATCGCTGCAACTCCCCAACGGGCTCGGATGTAGCGAAGGTCGAGTCCTCCAAAACATGACCTGCCAAACCGCACTTCTTAACACCTGCCCACTTAACCCAGTAGTCAGCCGCACCAATGTGTCGGAGGAGACACCGTCCAACTAACGACCGAAGCCAGCCTGCAGGTGCCCATCCAAACCCTTCCCTAACCCAGGTGAAGCTGGGCCAATTGTGCACCGCCCTATCGGACAGTCACAGCCGGTTGTGACACAGCCTGGGATCAAACCTGGGGTTTTAGTGAGGTGAAGGTTCAACAGAGTAGGTGGAATGAATACACCCCTAATCACACGCTAACAGTTCACTTTCATAGCAGCCACATAAAAACAGCATGATTACTTTGCTCGTTGTAGACCTACATATAATTACTTCTCGCAACTATCTATTCAGTCTCCTCCTCACCTTTTCCCTTCACTTGCACAACACATCAGCTGTCTGTGACCAGATGAAAAAACCTTTCCAAGCCAAAACTTCATATCATCACCGCTAACCGCTACACACAGCCTACATCGTTGTCACATCATAGTCAACTAGAACTACTAATAAACCCGCTAAAATCATGCAGTACAGTGTACAGTCAGCAATCAGATTAGCAGTTACACTGGCCGGCCCCGGTGGCAATACATTAATAAAACCAAATGCTTACCTTGACTTGGAAGAGTTCCAGTGACCAAAGCTTATGATTTCAGTACTAGATTAATTCTCTGATCCTTTGATTTGGTGGACGAAATGTCAGTTTATGCTGCAAGAGCTCTGATAGGTTGGAGGATGTCCTCCGGAAGTTGTCATAATTTATGTGTAAGTCTATGGAAGGGGTTGAGAACCATAAGCCTCCTAGGTTTTGTATTGAAGTCAATGTGACCAGAGGAGAACGAAAGCTAGCTGTCCTCCGGCAACACCATGGTGCTCCCCTACAGAATAATGGCTGAGGCAACTGTAGACAATTGCAAAACAGTTTTTTTAAATCAATTATTTGGTGACTTCAATATATTTAGTATAGTTTTATCTATACTGAACAAAAATATAAACACAACATGCAACAATTTAAACGATTTTACTGAGTTACAGTTCATATAAATGTCCTTGGAAGAAATGGCAGCAGTTTTACGGGTGCCTAACCAACTGTACTATTATGTGGGGGGTTTTCGGGTTATTTGTAACTTATTTTGTACATAATGTTTCTGCCACCGTATCTTACAGCAAAAAAGGGCTTCTGCATATCAGGACAGCAATCACTCACCTCGGATTAGACAAAGATTTTTCTTCAACAAGCAGGACGAACAGGATATACTGCTAACATGCGACGAGGCCAACATCCCCGTTATTGGCAAGAGAAAGAGATGCAGGTACAGAGGACACAGAGCAAGGTGCCTCGTAAGGATCCGCAGAAGGCGAGTGGGAAAGCTGCCATTACCGTCAGTATTACTCGTCAATGTACAATCATTGGACAATAAATTAGACGAGGTACGATCACGAATATCCTACCAATGGGATATCAAAAACTGTAACATCTTATGTTTCACGGAATCGTGACTGAATGAAGACATGGATATTCTGTTTATTTACCACCACAGATGGATGCTGGCACTAAGACCACACTTCGACTGCACTTATAAGGAAATAAGCAAACAGGAAATTGAGCACCCAGAGGCAGCGCTCCTAGTGGCCGGCGACTTTAATGCAGGGAAACTTAAATCAGTTTTACCTTATCTCTATCAACATGTTAAATGCGCAACCCAAGGGAAAAAATTCTAGATCACCTGTATTCCACACACAGAGACGTGTACAAAGCTCTCCCTCGCCCTCCATTTGGTAAATCTGACCACAATTAGGCCTCCCGGGTGGCGCAGTGGTTAAGGGCGCTGTACTGCAGCGCCAGCTGTGCCACCAGAGACTCTGGGTTTGCGCCCAGGCTCTGTCGTAACCGGCCGCAACCGGGAGGTCCGTGGGGCGACGCACAATTGGCCTAGCGTCGTCCGGGTTAGGGAGGTCTTTGCCGGTATGGATGTCCTTGTCTCATCGCACACCAGCAACTCCTGTGGCGGGCCGGGCACAGTGCCCGCTAACCAAGGTTGCCAGGTGCACGGTGTTTCCTCCGACACATTGGTGCGCGCTGTGTTAAGAAGCAGTGCGGCTTGGTTGGGTTGTGTATCGGAGGACGCATGACTTTCAACCTTCGTCTCTCCCGAGCCCGTTTGGGAGTTGTAGCGATGAGACAAGATAATAGCTACAAAAAAACTATTGGATACCACGAAATTGGGGAGAAAACGGGGTAAAATAAAAAAATATATTTTTAAAAATCTGACCACAATTCTATCCTCCTGATTTCTGCTTACAAGCAAATATTAAAGCAGGAAGCACCAGTGACTCGGTCTAAAAAAAGTGGTCAGATGAAGCAGATGCTAAACTACAGGACTGTTTTGCTATCACAAACTGGAACATGTTTTGGGATTCCTCTGATTGCATTGAGGAGTACACCACTTCAGTCACTGGCTTTATCAATAAGTGCATCGAGGACATCATCCCCACAGTGACTGTACGTACATACGCCAACCAGAAGCCATGGATTACAGGCAACATTCACACTGAGCGAAAGGGTAGAGCTGCCGCTTTCAAGGTGCGGGACTCTAACTTGGAAGCTTATAAGAAATCCTGCTATGCCCTCCGACGAACCATCAAACAGGCAAAGCACCAATACAGGGCGAAGATTGAATCTTACTAGACCGGCTCTGACACTCGTCTTATGTGGCAGGGCTTGCAAACTATTACAGACTACAAAGGGAAGCACAGCCACGAGAGCTGCCCAGTGACACAAGCCTACCAGACGAGCTAAATCACTTATATGCTCGCTTCGAAGCAAGCAACACTGAGGCATGCATGAGAGCATCAGCTGTTCTGGATGACTGTGTGATCCCGCTCTCCGTAGCCAATGTGAGTAAGACCTTTAAACAGGTCAACATTCACAAGGCCGCAGGGATAGACTGATTAACAGGATGTGTGCTCCGGTCATGTGCGGACCAACTGGCAGGTGTCTTTACTGACATTTTCAACATGTCCCTGATTGAGTCTGAAATACCGACATGTTTAAAGCAGACCACCATAGTCCCTGTGCCCAAGAACACTAAGGCAGCCTACCTGAATGACTACAGACACATAGCACTCACTTATGTAGCCATAAAGTGCTTCCGAAGGCTGGTAATGGCTCACATAAACACCCTTATCCCAGAAACCATAGACCCACTCCAATTTGCATACCGCCCAAACAGATCCACAGATGATGCAATCTCTATTGCACTCCACACTGCCCTTTCCCACCTGGACAAAAGGAACACCTATGTGAGAATGCTATTCATTGACTACAGCGCAGCGTTCAACACCATAGTACCCTCAAAGCTCATCACTAAGTTAAGGACCCTGGGACAAACACCTCCCTCTGCAACTGGATCCTGGACTTCCTGACGGGCTGCCCCCATTTGGTGAGGGTAGGTAGCATCATATCTGCCACGCTGATCCTCAACACTGGAGCCCCCAGGGGTGCGTGCTCAGTCCCCTCCTGTACTCCCTGTTCACCCACGACTGCGTGGCCAGGCACGACTCCAACGCCATCATTAAGTTTGTAGAAGACACAACAGTGGCAGGCCTGATCACCGACAATGAAGAGACAGCCTATAGGGAGGAGGTCAGAGACCTGGCTAGGTGGTGCCAGAATAACAACCTATCCCTCAACGTAACCAAGACTAAGGAGATGATTGAGGACTACATGAAAAGGAGGACCGAGTACGCCCCCATTCTCATCGATGGGGCTGTAGTGGAGCAGGTTGAGAGCTTCAAGTTCCTTGGTGTCCACATCACCAACAACCTAGATTAGTCACCATGACAATAAACCATTAAACACACCAAGACAGTCGTGAATAGGGCACCACAAAGCCTTTTCCCCCTCAGGAAACTAAAAAGATTTGGCATGGGTCCTCAAATCCTCAAAAGGTTCTACAGCTGCAACATCGAGAGCATCTTGACTGGTTGCATAACTGCCTGGTACGGCAACTGCTCGGCCTCTGACCGCAAGGCACTACAGAGGATAGTGCGTACGTTCCAATACTACACTGGGGCTAAGCTGCCTGCCAACCAGGACCTCTACACCAGGTGGTGTCAAAGGAAGGCCCTAAAAATTGTCAAAGATCCCAGCCACCCCAGTCATAGACTGTTCTCTCTACTACCGCACTGCAAGCGGTACCAGAGCACCAAGTCTAGGACCAAAAGGCTTCTCAACAGCTTTTACCCCGAAGCCATAAGACTGAACTGGTCATCAAATGGCTACCAGGTCTATTTGCATTGTTCCCCCCCCAACCCCTCTTTTACGCTGCCACTACACTCTGTTTAGCATATATGCATATTACTTTAACAATACATTAATGTACATACTACCTCAATTAGCCCGACTAACCAGTGCCCCAGCACATTGGCTACCCAGTCTATTTGCATTGTGTCCCACCACCCACCACCCCCCAACCCCTCTTTTACGCTACTGCTACTCTCTGTTTATCATATATGCATAGTCACTTTAACCATACCTACATGTACATACTACATCAATTAGCCAGACTAACCGGTGCCTGTATATAGCCTCGCTACTGTTATAGCCTCGCCACAGTTATTTTTCACTGTCTTTTTACTGTTGTTTTTTTATTTCTTTACTAATCTATTGTTCACCTAATACCTATTTTTTACTTTAAAATTCCACTGTTGGTTAGGGCCTGTAAGTAAGCATTTCACTGTAAGGTCTACCTACACCTGTTGTATTCGCCGCATGTGACAAATAAACTTTGATTTGATTTGATATAAGGAAATCAGTAAATTTAAATAAATTCATGAGGCCCTAATTTAACATGACTGGGCAGGGACGCAGCCATGGGTGTTGCCTGGGAAGGCATATGCCTACCTACTCACTGGGGAGCCAGACCCTGCCAATTAGAATTTGTTTTTCCCCTCAAAAAGGCTTCATTACAGACAGAAATACTCCTTAGTTTCATCAGTTGTTTGGGTGGCTGGTCTCAGACGATCCCAAATGTGAAGAAGCCGGATGTGGAGGTCCTGGGCTGGCATGGTTACACGTGGTCTGCGGTTGTGAGGCAGGTTGGACCTATGGCCAAATTCTCGAAAACAACATTGGAGGTGGCTTATGTTAGAGGAATTAACATTAAATTCTCTGGCAACAGTTCTGGTGGACAGTCAGCATGCTAACAGCATGCTAATGTGCAGCCAGCATGCTAATTGCACGCTCCCTCAAATCTTGAGACATTTTAGAGTAAATACTGCACATTTTAGAGTGGCCTTTTATTATCGCCAGCACAAAGTGCACCTGTGTAATGATCATGTTGTTTAATCAGCTTCTTGATATGTCACACCTGTCACTAACAGGAATGTAAAGAAATTTGTGCTCAAAATTAGAGAAATTAGCTTTTTGTGTGTATGCATAATTTCAGGGAATTCTTATTTCAGCTCATGAAAAACAGGACCAACACTTTACATGTTGAGTTTATATTTTAGTTCAGTATAAAAATTATAACTTTTTAAATACTTGACTATTTTTATTTTTTAGGAAATCCTCCCTTTCCTCTTATGAGGATCCTCCACTGATTGTTAAATGTACCAGCCTTCAGCCTATGCCATGACGTATAGCCAGACAACATACAGTAGGCCAAAACATATTCTGTTCTTCTGAAATACATTTTATTCATGTCATGTTTCTTTAGACCTGCCTAAAATAAATAATGGATTTATTGTCATGGTGTATATTCAATTGATTTATTCGACTTAAATGTAGATGTTCCAAAGGCGTGCATCACCAGCTTGTTGTAATGAATACTCAGGGAGAAAAAGGTGTAGATTCACACACAGAGCACAGCAGATGTTTATTAAGCCTTCACGGAAGGCAGGAACGTGGTCGCAGGCAATGGTCATACACAGGTAGGCAGTCAAAAACAAACAATACCTCACAACCATTCAAACAGAAAGAACTGAACTAATTAGGGAGCTGATGAGACCAGGTGAGAAACGAACACAGGTGAAATCAATGAACAAAAATGAAAGACAGAACTACGTTCCAGAACACAAAGAACACAAGGTTGACTAAGAAAAGAAAAGCAGAACCTTACACTTGTATGCCGATTATGTTAATTACTTTTGCATGACAATAACCAGCAAACAAAATGTCATGACTGCCACGGCCCTAGGTGTGATCTTTTTAAAAAGTGCCAAATAATGGCATGGTGTTTGCACAGGTCCTCTTTATTTAACCCTTATTTCACCAGGTATGTTGACTGAACATATTCTCATTTGCAGCAATTCTCATTTGCAGCAAGGAACCTAGGAAAAAGTTGCAGAGGAGATGAGATGAATGAGACAAAAAAATGTAATTATCTCAGTCAAACAGGTGCAAATTGATAGCAAAGTAATATAAAGATTGCAATCAGCTTTTTAATATCCCCTTTTTTTGTCAAAAGTGGAAAATATGCAATATCCTGTAGAAAATAACTCTCATCATCACCGCTGAGTAGGGTTGTCCAGGAACTCCAATCGGGTTTTCTGGAAAACCAGGGAAATTTGGGAAAGTTACTGGATTTTTGCAACCCTACCTGAGTAAACCAATAGTTAATACCAAAAAAAGCCAAAACAATGGTTAAGCATTGAGAATTAATTTATCTATAGCTGATGTAGGCCGTCATCGTAAATAAGAATTTGTTCTTAACTGACCTGCATAGTTAAAAAAAAAAAAAAAAAAAAGAATGTGTCTTGTCTCAGACTCAACCAGGGAAATTCCCTACAGAGGAAGTGAATGAAGGTAACACATGACTGACTGAGTATTCATCCCAATGGGCGAATGCATTGTGTTCTTTCATTCATAAAAATCTTATATTGACGGATAGAATGTTCACCCTAAATGCAATGCATTATATTGGCTAACCTTTGTTGATCTTCTAAAAGCAAAATAATGTTTATTAAGGCTGGCATGCAACAAACATTTTGTTAAAATTGGCAAAGAAATGAGTGTGACAAGTGATGATGGCTAAATGTCTTTGTGTTTACATGCAGCTCCTGGTGGTGGTGTCAGAGCTGGAGCGACAGGGCCTGGTCATTCTGGTCCTGTGGAGGAAGCACATGCAACGGCCCTCACGCAGCTGGGACAGACATGACATGAGCCTGGCCCAGCAGAAGGCCCACTGCTTCTTCACTGACATGTGAGTTCAGCTGTATACTCTGTCTTACAAACTCAGTCCTATGTCTTTACAAACCAAAGCTTTCTGGAGGATCATATTAGGCAACGCAGTATTAGAAAGGTGTTCTTAATGTTTTGTCCACTCTGTGTATTTGTGTGCAATACATTGTGTATTCTTTGGGTTTGTTTGGTTCTTGACACCTCTGGTTGTTTGACAGTTCTGAGGATGACCCTTTCCTGCTGTATGCCACACTGCACTCTGGGAACCACTGTAACTTTGAGCTGGGACCTGATGCGGGACCACAAGGCCTGCCTGCCCGATGGTGCTACTCGACGCCTCTTCTTCAAGTGGCAGAGAGGGCACTAGCTGGTGCTGAGCAGTTACACTCTGGGAAAGAGTGTACAATTCCAGGTGAAAGTAAAAGGGAGATGGAGCTTGCTTATTTATTATAAATCAATGCATAAATGCATGTTGTCTATATGGGGACCTAAAATGAACGTTGTGAGCCGCCCTATCGCACAGGGATACAGCCAGGGTTTGAACCAGGGTGTCTGTAGTTATGTCTCTAGCGCTGAGATGCAGTGCCTTAGATTGCTGTGCCACTTGGAGCCCCAAAGAAATAAATGCATGGCATGTGTGTGTTTGAGGTTATTATAATTCCTGCGGTGTTCTGTTACTTTTTTTTCAGAGGATGTCAAGTTATGACACCATTGTCCAGACAAATGGAGGCTCCTGTCACATCCACTATGATGAGAATGGGGCAGAGAGATATACTTATTTAGTTCCCCAGAAGTGTCTTTGTCTCACCAGGGCAAAATAAGGCACCTGCTTCTGTTTGATCTTCACAAACTGTAAAATACAGTGTTCCTTAATGAAACGATAAAACGTGAAAAAATAATAAAAGAAAGACCCAATCACTTTGAGTCCTAAATAAATAAAAAGCATTCATCAAACCAGTGTGAGTAAACCACGCCCCTTCTTCGCTTGACCCGAACATGAATCTACTGTTCCCGAGAACTACTTCCGGGGGTCATTGCCGTGCATCGTTTTTCCCTGAGCTGTTCTATTTTCAGTTTCAACTTTTATACATATTTGCTTGTTTACCAACACAATGTCCCGAGGGTCGAGTGCAGGATTTGACCGACATATTACCATATTCTCTCCAGAGGGCAGACTCTACCAAGTCGGTTAGTATGGGATCGTTATGAAGACAAGAAAAAATACTAACTTGCGCAGTCATCACCGGTAGCAAACTAACGTAAGCTAGTAATTTAGCTAGCTAGTAATGTTAAGGAACATGTTACTTAAGTTAGGCATATTATCTCTAGCTAGCTGTTTGATTCTGTCAGTGAACGGATAATGTATGTTAACATTTTCAGATCCTAACGCATAAGACATTGATTATGCTTGCTAACTAGTAGCTAATCAATTAGCTAGTTAGCCAGCTAAGTAGCTATCCTAGCTAACGTCTAATTCAAATCTGTCAACAGTTCCTGTTGCGCTTGACATTTTTTAATTTAAGAACTACTCGTGTAACGTTATTTGACAGTTGCCGCTTTGAATCTGTTATCTCTTCCATAAACAACAGTCTGGAGTGATGCATAATGTTTTCCTGTTGTTTATTTCCCCAGAATATGCATTCAAGGCTATCAATCAAGGTGGCCTTACCTCATTAGCTATCCGAGGACAAGACTGTGCAGTTGTCGTCACACAGAAGAAAGTTCCAGTAAGAACACCCTTCATGACTTATTCATTGCTCTGTTATCATATTGCCTATGCGATGTTACAGGCAGTAATGAGATGTACTCTTCAATCTCTCCCACAGGACAAGCTTCTTGATGCCTCCACAGTCACACACCTATTCAAAATCACAGAAAACATTGGCTGTGTCATGTCCGGAATGACGGGTGGGAAATATTTTAAGGTTGAAATATCCAATACAGACTGAAGATGAACTTCATGGAGTGTATTAATTCATTTCTGTAATAATGACAAATAATATCCGATTAATTTGTGTTCAGCTGACAGCAAGTCTCAAGTCCAGAGAGCTCGCTACGAAGCAGCCAACTGGAAGTACAAGTATGGCTATGAGATCCCAGTGGACATGCTGTGTAAGAGGATGGCTGACATCTCTCAGGTGTACACACAGAATGCTGAGATGAGACCTCTGGGTTGCTGTAAGTGTTACAATTCTGTTTAAAAATAGTAATAATCTTGGACTATAAGTGGTTTCAAATTATTGGAGGTGAACCAAACCTGCTGGTTTAAAATGAACCGTACGACTGTTGTTCCTCACTAATAAAAACGTCAGGAAAGCAGAGTCCCTGCCCATCTTATCAAAACGTCTGAAACCCTACCTTTTCAAAGAGTATCTTAAATAAGACATCTGTCTTATCCCCCCTCCCCCTAAAAAACTGCACTTTTCCTACTTGCACTGACATTGCTGAAAACGTATTTATTGAAGAAAAATGTACTTACTATGACTGCGGTATGTGGTTCTCACCCAGCTATCTTAAGATGAATGCACTAAGAGTAAGTCACTCTGGATAAGAGCATCTGCTAAATGACTAAAATGTTTTAAAAAAAAAAAAAATTGGGGGGGGGGTGCAGAGTAAGAAAGTTGCATTCTTAGCTAAGATGCTTTTAGTTTTGGTCTCAATTAATTAATTGTTTGTTTTTTTATCCATTGTTGCAGGCATGATAGTGATTGGTGTGGATGAGGAGTGTGGTCCCCAGGTGTATAAGTGTGACCCTGCAGGATACTACTGTGGCTTCAAGGCCACTGCTGCTGGGGTCAAACAGACAGAGGCCACCACCTTCCTGGAGAAAAAGGTCAAGAAGAAACTGGACTGGACCTTTGCGCAAACAATCGAGGTAAAACACCTTACCCCTTGGCGTGTAGAATAATAAAACTTAAATCAGCAAACTAGTCCCGATTTGAAATAGTTTAAGTTTAATCCTCTTGTTTACAGACTGCGATAACTTGTTTGTCTACGGTACTGTCCATTGACTTCAAGCCCTCCGAGCTAGAGATCGGAGTCATTACAACGGAAGACCCTAAATTCAGGTGAGTCTCCATGGGAATTGTTTAATAGTGATGGAACTTTTTGAAGCTTGGTGCAGAAAATAACATAGGAAGTCATGAGTGTAAATAGAAATTCAATCTTTTGGACAGATAGGTTATGTACAAAGACCCAGTCAGAATCACTATTTGCCTCTCTCCATTTACAGGATCCTGACAGAGACCGAGATCGATGTCCACCTTGTGTCCCTGTCAGAGCGAGATTGAGTGTTTCCATGTGTTCCAGTCTAGAGGGGAGACTACCCTAGAAATATGACAGAGAACACAACCACTGATCTTCAGAACGAAAGCCCTGACTTCTTTTTTGCTGTACATTTACGCTGTTCAATTAAAGAGAATGTTTTCGAGAAACTCAAATCCTGGTAGGTTTTCTTTCCCCATACAGATATGGTGCATAGATCCAAAGCCTTATGCTGACTGTTATTTGACACCATGATTGTGTGTGTGCTATAGAAATCCCTGAATGTCTTAATAAGTAAAATAACAAAGGCAAGTGGATTCAGATCTTTTGAAATAAGTTGTCCACACAGCTCAGCACATTAGTGATGCAATACAATAATATTTGAAAGTTGAGCAATGAGGTTGAAGATCCCCTTATTCCCTGTTCTAGACTGCTGGATGTACAGCATTCTTGAAGTGGTTGTAAGCATGTGTGCATTATAAACTTAATACTCACATCCACAAATGTCTTATCAAAGACAACTCTGATTTTTAGCAATCACCTAAAATGGAATTACCTCATCTTCAATGATTACATTTACATAAGTGTTCACATTTATGCATCCTGTTTCCATTCATTGTTCTTGATGTTTCTACAACTTGATTGGAGTCCACCTGTGGTCAATTCAATTGATTGGGCATGATTTGGAAAGAGGCACACCTGTCTATATAAGGTCCCACAGTTGACAGTGCATGTCAGAGCAAAAACCAAGACATGAGGTCGAAGGAATTGTCCGTAGAGCTCCGATGCTTGGTCAGGGAGGTGACCAAGAACCCGATGGTCACTGATGGAGATGGGAGAAACTTCCAAAAGGGGAACTATCTGCCGTACTCCACCAATCAGGCCTTTATGGTAGAGTGGTCAGACGGAAGCCACTCTTCAGTAAAAGGCACATGACAGCCTCCTTGGAGTTTGCCTAAAGGACCCTCAGACCATGAGAAACAATATTATCTGGTCTGATGAAACAAAGATTAAACTCATTGGCCTGAATACCAAGTGTCATGTCTGGAGGAAACCTGGCACCATCCCTACGGTGAAGCATGGTGGCAGAATCATGCTGTGGGGATGTTTTTCAGGGCTGGGAGACTAGTCAGGATTGAGGGAAAGATGAACAGAGCAAAGTACAGAGAAATCCTTGATGAAAACCTGCTCCAGAGCGTTCAGGACCTCAGACTGGGGCAAAGGTTCACCTTCCAACTGGACAATGACCTTAAACACATAGCCAAGACAATGCAGGAGTGACTTCGGGACAAAGTCTCAATGTCATTGAGTGGCCCAGCCAGAGCCCAGACTTGAACCCGATCGAATATCTCTGGAGAGACCTGAAAATAGCTGTGCAGTGACACTCCCCATCCAACCTGACAAAGCTTGAAGAGGATCTGTAGAGAAGAATGGGAGAAACTCCCCAAATACAGGTGTGCCAAGCTTGTAGCGTCATACCCAAGCAGACTCAAGGTTGTAATTGCTGCCAAAGGTGCTTTAACAATGTACTGAGTAAAGGGTCTGAATACTGAAGTAAATGTGATATTTCAGGGGTTTTGTATATTCTAAAAAATTCTAAAAAACTGTTTTTGCTTTGTCATGGGGTATTATGTGTAGGTTGATGAAGAAAATTATTTAAACAATTTTATAATAAGTCTGTAATCTAACAAAATGTGGAAAAAGTCAAGGGGTCTGAGTAATTTCCAAATGCACTGTATATTCCCCTTCATGAAGACGGTCTGGATTTTCCATCTGAAGGCTTTGTCATTTCTCCTTGTCAGGCCGAGTCATATGAGCTTCTCTTATTCCCCCTCGGGACTCTTTTCTGAATGGCCTGCCTGTCCTTCTTGTGTTTCCTGATCACTTCGGGCTTTGAGGGAGCATGCTATGACTAAATAATTTGCCTTCACCTGCAGAGGTTTCTTTGAGACGGCACCACTGAAAAGTAGACCGACAAGACAAAATGACTCATCTTTGTAGTATGAAAATCAGTAGCTCAGTGGTAGATTCCCATGAGCTTTTAAGCTTGTACTAATACGCATGACAATAACCACACTGACAATAGTCTCGGAGTTCTACCAGACTGTTTGTACACACACACACAGGTAATCAAAGTTACTGTATATCCCTCATCACATGACCTTAATCACATTAAACATCTGAGACTTCCTTATGTCTTGGAAGCTCTGACTCCCCAGGGAAATTTTTCGCTGCTGCCAGTCTTGGCCCCACCCTTACAGGAAATGCCAGTGTGCTCAGCTATAATAACAATACGAATTACCTATACAAGTCTATGGATAGATGGTACAGCTCATCATATGGCTGTAACTCATTCACAAGCCTGATAGACCAGCATCTTGGGACTTGAGTCCCTTATTCTGTTCGGGCATTTGTGATGTGCCATTTATCTGCACCTTTCAGCATCTGTGTAATTTATTTAACAATAATTGCATGATTCAGTCTCGCAAAGAGGTATGACTGAGTTCTGAAAAATTACCATATTTTTCATCAATCTCCAACAGATGGAAAAACACCAGAAATCAAGGCAATGTTAAATATGTATTGTTTTAATTTACTGGAGTGTGTGGCTTGCTTTACCTTTCCACAAACAATGGAAATCATTTACAATAGTCGAACTTTACACATTTAAAAATATACATCTTTGTATTCACATCCATTTACAATATAATACATGTAGGCGTTATTACATCGTTGGTAGGATGTATGCTGTGATAATGAGTCTCTTTCAGAGCCATAAAGACTTATTTATTGGCATCCATTTTGTTTATTTGGCATCTTCTCAGTGGTTCACACTGTCCATCATCACTTTCTCAGTCTGTTGTACCCCTGCTGTACCAGTCTTCTGCCATCCTCTACCTCTGAGGTTGGCACCACTTCGGCATGCGACTGTACCAAAGCTAAAGCCTGTGCACAGATGAGCTTCTGTCTCTGCCTGTACTACTGTTCTTTGGAGGTTCTGTGGTCTATTTTCTAATGGCACCCATTCCATTGAACGTCATCATACCAACATGTCACCTGCGAAAGGAAAGGAGAAGGTGGATTAGAGCCAAGTTCACTCATGACTATCTAAAACGTCTAATCTGCTGGGTTCACTCATGACATACAGCTAGATATGCTGAACCATTTTCACAGTTTAGTATAACTACACAACTATATGACAAAACCCTATACCCTACATAAGCAATCACACACAGTAGTGATGTGTCACACACTCACAGTCCAAATAAACTCACATCAGAGTTAAGTCACACTCACCACTTCATCATCAGACTGTCCCTCCTCTTCCTCACTGTCCTCAGACTCACTGTCTGGCAGTTCTCTCAGCTCCTGAGCTGTCAGCTCATACAGTTCCCTTTCGATGGAGGTGTTCTGGCGTCCGTAGGTCAAGTGGTACGGCGTGTGACCGCCATAGGTCAGGCTGTTGACATTCGCCCCTTTACTGACCAGGAGCAGCACCAAGTCCAGGTTCTGTAGGTCAACAGCCAGGTGGAGAGGGCTGCGGCCATTGCACTGCTCCTGGAACACCAAGGGACAAACAAGTACCAAATAAGTTAACGGAAAATACACATCATCTGGATGCTTTTTATTAAATATGCATGACATTATAGGCAAATGAGTGGACTTTTGTGAGGGTAGGGTTGAAGAAAGACTAAGCTGTTGCATGCATACCTGTGCATCGATGTCAGCTCCGAGATCAACAAGCCTCTCCACTAGCGAGAGGAAGCCATGGATAGAGACCAGATGCAAACAGTTCTGACCTGTAACAGAGAGCAGAGGAAGACCAATGGTCAGAGAAAAGGATAACACTTTACATTAAGCTGCCCTTATACCTGTGTTGTAACTGTAATTACTGCAGTTGTTAAACATTATTTAGTAATTGCTTCGTTTCAGTATGGCCACAGATTCCCTACCAGCTGAAACAAGTAACAGAAAATAGACTAGACCCTTCTTACCACTGTAGTTTGGTGTGGCCATAATGGCTGGGAGCTGGGTAGAGCAGCCCTGGGTCTGGGTGAGGACACTGAAGCAGGTGAGAGAGCCCTTCCTGCAGGCGATGTGAAGGGCTGTGTTGCCACTGTCGTCCACTAGCGTGGGGTCACAGCCAGCCTTCAGGAGACGCTCCACTATTTCAGCCTGCTCTGTGATCACAGCCAGGTGGAGAGGAGTCTATGGAGGAGGGATTTGGTTAGGAACTGGAAGTATGGGTCTCACACAAAAAAAACGTTATTGTAAGTGTGCATATACTTCACTCTCTCGTACATACACATACACCTGGTATTCTACCTATGCATCTATTTGTGCAGGTTTTAGCTGTATTTACCTGTCTCTGGTGGTTATATTGATTGAGGAAAGGCTCATTGCATGACAGCTCTATCATCTTCCTTGCACAGTCCTTGGCTTCATGGATAATGGCAAGGTGGAGAAGCCTGCATAGATTTAAAAAATAAATAAGAAAAAAGGGATGTATTATTTAACTGCTCAGATTACTAAACAAAATAAATTAACATGAATATGACATGTAGGGGTTTAAAATGTTTAATGAGCAGCACTTTAACGGCAGCACTTCATGGACTTCACACTTTTTCCCCCTCAAGCTATTTCTACTAGTGGTGGCTTGACGCACTGGCGTACGTTGCAGCGCGTGGTTTCTGGCACGAGGCCTGGGACTTTCCCGGCTGGGGCAGAGGGTGAGCGCCGCCCATTTGACCCCCGGCCATAGTACATTCCGTTCTGATAGCCTTTTGTTTACGTACACAATGACCATAATAATCACTCTGACTGTAACTCCCCCCAATACCTTCCTTGTGCATTGTTTAGAGGCTGCTTTGCATGCAAATGCTAATAATAACTGTTGCACACTGGAAGACACCCACAATTGCGCAAAAATTACTCAACTACAAAAAATAAGCGTACATTTGTTTTTATATTGTCACATTCACCGGATAGGTGCAGTGAAATGTATTGTTTTACAGGGTATGCCATAGTAGTAAGGCGCCCCTGAAGCAAATTAGAGTTAAGTGCCTTGCTCAAGGGCACAACGATTGATTTTCACTTTGTCGGCTCGGTTATTTCAACCAGGACCCTTAGTCGAATTGCCCAACGAGCTGTCCGTTAGCTTACCTATGTAGCCTAAACATAACAATAACAATGCATTATTTATAGTAGACTTGGTGTAACTATCTTCTGACATGGAAAAAAACTTGCATGTCCACAGATGGTATTATAGTTTCTCAACGTACGTGTCTCCATCCTCTGAAATGTGTTCCTTCCACGGTTCATTGCCGCATTCGTCTCTCTGCGGTGGGAGACAATCCACACGAAGACGCTCGAGCTCACAGGCGACAACTTTATATTCCTCATCTTTGAGAGAGTCGAGGCCACTGTCCAGCCGCTCTTCATTGAAAGATTTAACTTTCCCATCCTTAGAATGTCGACCATCAGTGTTACAATCCATGTGGTTGAGGATTCTCGCTCTATGAAGGTCCATTGACACTGGCTTGTGTGTTGGTTGTAATTCAGAACTTTACATACACGAGCATTAAATTATAGTGGTGCCCGAGGGGAGGAGTCAACACAGGGTGGGGGATTTCCAGGCGGATTGCACTGTCACATATTTAAATTCTGCATTATCATTATTGTGGCCGTTTATCCAACATGAAACGAACCCCCTTAAAAAAAACAGATTAGGTTTGTGTCTACTTACAGTGCATCCAGAATGTATTCAGACCACTTGACTTTTTCCACATTTTATTATGTTACGTCCTTATTCTAAAATGGATTACTGTTTTTTTTTATCTCCTCATAAATCTACACACAATACCCCATTATGACAAAGCAAAAACAGGTTTTTAAAAATGTTTGCATGTATTAAAAAAATAACTGAAATACCATTCACATAAGTATCCAGACCCTTTACTCAGTACTTTGTTGAAGCACCTCCTCTCTGCAGATCCTCTCAAGCCCCGTCAGGTTGGATGGGGAGCGTCGCTGCACAGCTATTTTCAGGTCTCCCCAGAGATGTTCGATCGGGTTCCAGTCCAGACTCTGGCTGGGCCACTCAAGGACATCCATAGACTTGTCCCGAAGCCACTCCTGCTTTGTCTTGGCTGTGTGCTTACGGTCATTGTCCAGTCGGAAGGTGAACCTTCACCCCCAGTCTGAGGTACTGAGTGATCTGGTGCAGGTTCTCTCTAAGGATATCTCTGTACTTGGCTCTGTTCATCTTTACCTCAATCCTGACAAGTCTCCCAGTCCCTGAGGCTGAAAAACATCCCCACAGCATGATGCTGCCACCACCATGCTTCACCATAGGGATGGTGCCAGGTTTCCTCCAAACATGACACTTGGCATTCAGGCCAAATAGTTTAATCTTGGTCTCATCAGACCAGAGAATCTTCTTTCTCATGATCTGAGAGTTCTTTAGGTGCCTTTAGGCAAACTCCAAGGAGGCTGTCATGTGCCTTTTACTGAAGACTGGCTTCCGTCTGGGCACTCTACCATAAAGGCCTGATTGGTGGAGTGTTGCAGAGATGGTTGTCCTCCTGGAAGGTTCTCCCATCTCCACAGAGGAACTCTGGCGCTCTGCCAGAGTGACCATCGTGTTCTTTGTCACCTCCCTGACCAAGGCCATTCTCCCCTGATTGCTCAGTTTGGCCGGGCGGCCAGCTCTAGGAAGAGTCTTGGTGATTCCAAACTTCTTCCATTTAAGAATGATGGAGGCCTCTGTGCTCTTGGGGACCTTCACTGCTGCAGACCTTTTTTGGTACCCTTCCCCAGATCTGTCCCTCGACACAATCCTGTCTCTGCGCTCTATGGACAATTCCTTCGACCTCATGGCTTCGTCTTTGCTCTGACATGCACTGTCAACTATGGGACCTTAAATAGACAGGTGTGTGCCTTTTCAAATCATGTCCAATCATTTTAATTTACCACAGATGTGGACTCCAATCAAGTTGTAGAAACATCAAGGCTGATCAATGGAAACAGGATGTACCGGAGCTCAATTTTGAGTCTCATAGCAAAGGGTCTGAATACTTATGTAAATAAATATTTTTAATACATTTGCAAATGTTTTTCGCTTTGTCATTATGGGGTATTGTGTGAAGATTGATGAGGGAAAAAATGTTTTCTTCCATTTCAGAATAAGGCTGTAACGTAACAAAATGTGGAAGAAGGGAAGGGGTCTGAATAGTTTCCGAATACACTGTATTTATCCTTGATGCCAATCGACTATTGTTTAATGTGTGTGGTGTGAACAACACAGTGAAATCCAGGGGTCTTTCTATTTGCACAACACGGGAAGAAACACAATCATACACATCAACTATCTCCATGTGTTACCAGACCACACTGACAGGAACATACACACTAGTGGTGGTAACCACTGTTTATCTGACCTTACTGACAGAACATGACTAATGACTGACATGTCTGAAATTACCCAGCTGAACTTGAAAAAAAGACCAGTTTGTTGCCATTTTTAGTCTCTCTGTCTGTATGGGTGAACCATGATCTGATCAATAACCTGTATAGCAAGACAATTAATCATTTGACAAGGTCAATGGCAAGTATTACCTGAAGTGCAATAAAATAAATGTTTATTCCACTGTGGCACAAAACCGTATGATTAATCTGACTTTAATTCAAGTCTAGGTATGTAAGGTCATTACTTTTTTTTATCTCATGTTATGATAGTCCTTTTTTGACATGTTCTCTTTAGATGTTCTATGGAGTCACATGACTGAGTGGACCGGACGTGGTAGGAAACTCCTGGCACATGAAGTACTTTTTGAGGAACAACAACGTCTGTGCATGGAAAGATGGGAGACCGTGTTATTACACAACCCTGGGTTATCTGCACATAAACAGTAATATTGAGTGTGCGTGCAGAAAAGACACACATACAGGTTTCAGCCTGAGAATAGTTTAATTTTCACAACAAAGAGAACAGCAAATCTCCATTAACAATATTCTGCAAAAAAATGTCTCATAACATTGGAATATAAACCTTTTTCACAACACTAGTGCTGCAGTTAGATTATGTCTGTTGGCTGGATGGGAGTTTCAGGGAAAACTCAACTTTAAAGCCCATAATCTGTATCTTACTGGGGGAAGGGAGGAGGACAGGGTGGAGGGAGGGCATGTATGGGAATCCCTAAAACTCCACAGGGCAGGAGTTTTGGAAACACAAACACTGAGCAATGGGCATGAGCAGACAAGAATGGACATGTCTATGTTACAGCCTTATTCTGGCATGTCTACAGTAATAGTGACTCATAATTAATACTAGTGAATCACTGAATCAAAATGTAAATGTAAGTAAATGTAAGTGATGAGTGTTCTGCCTTGTCAAACAACCAGTCCAACCCAATGGAAAACAGTAGTGTGTGTTAATCGAATTGATGACATTGTGCATTTTGTGTGCAACTTTGTCTTTACAGTTGGCATTTCGTTGTGACATCTTATCCAGGCAAGGTGACTATGAATCATGACTCCTTTCTTTGGATTCCTCCGGACTTCCCAGTGAGTTAATGAGTAAAGCATACCAGGTGAGGTGAGTCAGGTGAGTCAGGTGAGTCAGGTGTGTGTGTGTGTGTGTGTGTGTGAGTGAGTGAGAGAGAGAGATAGAGAAAGAGAGAGGGAAATAGAAAGATCATGCTCCTTCCCCATGGTTTAGCGAACATTTGAACAATGTGGGGAATGCAGTTTCCTTTCAGTTTCTTGTCCAGAGAAGATAAAGGGTTGGCAGATAGGATAACAGGCATATATATAGATCCTTCAGCTAAAATGACTAATTTATCTAAAAAGTAAATAATTTACAGTATCCTCTTTAAACTTCCTCAACATTGTCCTTGTTATATTGTGGCGTTTATTAGTGACATGTACAAGGTTGCAGATTTAATTGCAGGGTACAGTAAAATTCCTCTAACAGTGCAGGGCAAAAAGAGAAGTGAATTATAGTAAATGCATGGAAATAAGCCACAAAGTATTAGCATATAGGCTAGCTGAAAATAACACAATCTTTGTTCTCTGATGATATGCTGTGGCATGTTAATACTGTGACCAAACATTTTCACACCATTAGCCCTACTCAGACATGTAGGGAAATATAAGGGAATGCTTTATTTTATTATTTAAAGGCAGACTGAGAACGCCTGATTTGGATGCATTTCATGTCTTGGGATGAGAAGATATCACTATCTACACAACAGCAGTAGCCTACTGTTTCAAAGCCAATTTCCTGCAATCCTAGGCATTTTGACATTAGGCCTATGACCAGAGTGGATTTAAAAAATAAAATAAAAACACAGATCAGGTGTATTCAGTATGCTTTGAACATTAAATGAATACTCAAAATTGGACGACTTTGTTACTTTGCGATATTTGGGGGATGAAATTTAAAGTATAATAATATTTTTTGTGCATATTCTTAGGTGGTTTGACAGTTTTTTCTGACCGTAATGAAATGATATCGGAAGACAGGCAAATACCAGAAACAGTGCGAAGGTTGGAAGCAGGGATTGATCCCTGTTGTCAGTTAGAAAGACCAAGGCTCTGCACAGGAAATATTAATGGTTAATGGCAGTGGGTAACCAAATCATACATTGCGGTCTCCTTGTCCATAGACTGCTTTCAAGATAAGGACACAAACATTTCGTATTTTGTAATTTGGGTGAACAATCTCTTTAAAATTGGGCTGGAAGGAACTCTTGCTTGCTCCCCAGGAGGGTTGGCCACCCCTGATCTATGTTTCCCAAGTGATGGGTGTTTGAAAATGTTCTTGTTATAACCATTCATTTCTCAAACCTTCAAGAAAAATCGAAGGAATATCAATATTCAGGTGGTTTAAGCCTACTAGTTGAAGATCCTTGTCATCACCGTACTCTACATAGACAACATATGACACGTTTTTGAGCTGCCTAGCATGTGCACAAAACTAAAATGGCAAAATTATAGTTGATTCCTGGAGCATTTCATACCCTGTCTTTATTTGTATAACTTATTTTTTTTCAATCCACGAATGGCTGCACAAATACATTGCCTCATGTAATTCATTTTCAAAGACACAAGTAGGCACATGAGATTTAAAATATGTGATTACAATGGCAAAATTGTGAAGAAGTGGAATAATAAAATATGTTTGGGGAATAACAGTAGTGTCCTTGCTGACAAGCACAGTAATTACCCTATATTTTAGCCAATTGTTAAGAATCAAACGAAGTAAATAGAAACTAAATCTCCTAGACAAGATTACATAAATCTGCCCCTACACTCTTAACCAAATTATTTGTATTTTTATTGTCCCCACTCTAGAATCTAAATTACAATTTTGGGTTCACAATCTGTTTGACAAAATTATTTTCATAATTACAATAAGGTCACCTAACCAAACTTCCCTGCTAAAACGTATTGTAGGTCTGTCTGATGCATTTTCGTTGTCACAGCCTAAATGCCAATCACCAAACGAGGGGACCAATGCAAATGTGGATGAAAGTTGGCATTAGTACAAGCTGTGTCAAAAGGCTGCATTCTGCAATAGGGACAGGCGTAAAAGCAACCTAATTTTGTTGAAAATATTGTACATTAAACACTATTTTTACAGTTTTATAAACTCAGCTGAGAACTTCTCACTCTCCATTCAGCTCCACTCTCTTGTGGGGCGTTTATTTAAAATATGCATCCAATCCCCTTAATCCCTTACATTTTATTTTTATTTAACCTTTATTTAACTAAGCTATTCAGTTAAGAACAAATTCTTATTTACAACGACAAGAGAGACAACACTACATAGAGACCTAAAACAACAACATAGCAAGGCAGCAACACATGACAACACAGCATGGGTAGCAACACAACATGACAACAACATGTTAGCAACACAACATGGTAGCAGCACAACACATGGTACAAACATTATTGGTCACAGACAACAGCAGAACGGGCAAGAAGGTAGAGACAACAATACATCACGCAAAGCTACCACAACTGTCAGTAAGAGTATCCCCATGGCCTTGTCTTTGAATGAAGAGATTGAGATAAAAATGTCCAGTTTGATTGTTTGTTGCAGCTAGTTCCAGTCGCTACCTGCAGCGAACTGAAAAGACAAGCGACCCAGGGATGTGTGTGCTTTAGGGACCTTTAACAGAATGTGACTGGCAGAACGGGTGTTGTATGTGGAGGATGAGGGCTGCAGTAGATATCTCAGATAGGGGGGAGTGGGGCCTAAGTGGGTTTTATAAATACGCATCAACCATTGTTGCAACGGGTATGCAGAGATGACCAGTTTACAGAGGACAAAACTAGACAAATCATATGCTTTAATCATATGCTTCAATGCGCCGCGGTTCACAGTGCTGTGGTAAGACAACACAATGATAGAGGTTCAGCTCGTGATGTTAAATTGCAGGCAGCTCTGTAAGAATCAGACATTCTGAAATATAGTGAAAAATCGAGTGTGTATGTAGTACCCATATGACAGCATATGGACACACTAATCACAAGAAACCAGAAGATGGCGACAGAGGACAACAAATAAAAAAGTATATACAGTTGTATGAAAAAGTTTGGGCACCCCTCTGAGGCTGCATAATAATTTACTCTGTCGTCACAGAAAATGATCAGTGGCATGCCATTCATTTTCTAATAAAAGCTGAGTACTGGGGTATTGTCCAGACAAAGATTTTTAGTGTAGCAATATTAAGTTGTATGAAATTAAATCAGATGTGAAAAATAGGCTATGCAAAAATGTGGGCACCCTTGTCATTCTGTTGATTTGAATACCTGTAACTACTTAGCACTGATTCATTGGAACACACAATTGGTTTGGTGAGCTCATTAAGCCTTGAACTTCATAGACAAGTGCATCCAATTATGAGAAAAGGTATTTAAGGTGGCAATTGAAAGTTGTTGTTCTCTCTCCTCTGAAGAGTGGAAACATGGGGGCCTCAAAACAATTCTCAAATGACCTGAAAACAAAGATTGTTCAACATTATGGTTTAGAGGAAGGCTACGAAAAGCTATCGCAGAGATTTAAGCTGTCAGTGTCCACTGTGAGGAACATGGTGAGGAAATGGAAGACCACAGGCACAGTTCTTGTTAAGACCAGAAGTGGCAGGCCAAGTAAAATATCGGAGTGGCAAAAGGCGAAGGATGGTGAGAACGGTCAAAAACAGCCCACAGACCACCTCCAAAGACCTACAACATCATCTTGCTGCAGATGGTGTCACTGTGCATCGTTCAACAATTCAGCACACTTTACACAAGGAGAAGCTGTATGGGAGAGTGATGTGGAAGAAGCCTTTTCTGCACACACGCCACAAACAGAGTCGCTTGAGGTATGCAAACGCACATTTCGACAAGCCAGCTTCATTTTGGAATAAGGTGCTGTGGACTGATGAAACAAAGATTGAGTTATTTGGTCACAACAAGGGACGTTATGCATGGCGGCAAAAGAACACAGCGTTCCAAGAAAAACACTTGCTACCCACAGTACATTTGGTGGGGGTTCCATCATGCTGTGGGGCTGTGTGGCCAGTGCCGGTACTGGGAATCTTGTTAAAGTTGAGGGTCGCATGGATTCCACTTAATATCAGCAGATTAATGGGAATAATGTTGAAGAATCAGTCACAAAGTTCAAGTTACGACGGGGCTGGATATTTCAACAAGACAACGACCCAAAACACTGCTCAAAATCTACCCGGGCATTTATGCAGAAGAACAAGTACAATGTTCTGGAATGGCCATCCCAGTCCCCAGACCTGAATATCATTGAGAATCTGTGGGATGATTTGAAGCGGGCTGTCCATGCTCGGCAACCATCAAACCTAACTGAACTGGAGATGTTTTGTAAGAAGGAATGGTCCAAAATACCTTTATCCAGAATCCAGACACTCATTAGAGGCTATGGGAAGTGTCTAGAGGCTGTTATTTTAGCAAAAGGAGGCTCTACTAAATATTGATGTGATTTTTCTATTGGGGTGCCCAAATTTATGCACCTGTCAATTTTTTATTTTTATGCATATTGCACATTTCCTGTTAATCCAATAAACCTCATTGCACTACTGAAATATTACTGTGTCCATCAGTTATTTGATAGATCAAAATGAAATTGCTGATCCAAACACCCAATTATTTCTAAATGGAAATCATGGAAATTGTCAGGGGTGCCCAAACTTTTTTATTCGACTGTATATATATTTATTTGACCTTTATTTAACTAGGCAAGTCAGTTATGAACAAATTCTTATTACAATGACGGCCTACCCTGGCCAAACCCAGACGACGCTGGGCCAATTGTACGCTGCCCTATGGGAATCCCAATCATGGCCGGATGTGACGCAGCTTGGATTTTCGGCCTACAGCAGTACGCCTATATTCTCTGGTCTAGCTAGATACATGGAGACAGGGAGAAAGAAAGACAATGTCAAATAAAGATAAGTTTCCATTTAACTGTATAGACCTAAACATAAAGACTGTCCATGTCTTCTTTCTAATGGGCAGAATGAGCAGACCAACTGGCTGGTGTGTTTACGGACATATTCAATCGCTCCCTATCCCAGTCTGCTGTCCCTACATGCTCCAAGATGGCCACCATTGTTCCTGTACTCAAGAAGGCAAAGCTAACTGAACTAAACTCAGCAAAAAAAGAAACGTCCTTTCACTGTCAACTGTGTTTGTTTTCAGCAAACTTATGTTTGTATGAACATAACAAGATTCAACAACTGAGACATAAACTGAACAAGTTCCACAGACATGTGACTAACAGCAATGGAATAATGTGTCCCTGAACAAAAGGGGGGAGGAGGGGGGGGTCAAAAGTAACAGTCGGTATCTGCAGTGCATCTCCTCCTCATGGACTGCACCAGACGGGCGGCAGGGTAGCCTAGTGGTTAGTGTGTTGGACTAGTAACCGGAAGGTTGCAAGTTCAAACCCCCGAGCTGTCGTTCTGCCCCTGAACAGGCAGTTAACCCACTGTTCCTAGGCCGTCATTGAAAATAAGATTTTGTTCTTAACTGACTTGCCTAAATAAAGGTTAATTAATTTATTTTGTATTAAAAAAAATGTGCCAAACCGTGACTCGTCAGTGAAGAGCACTTTCTGCCAGTCCCGTCTGGTCCAGCGACAGTGGATTTGTGCCCATAGGCAACGTTGTTGCTGGTGATGTCTTACAAGCCTACAGGCCTACAAGCCCTCAGTCCAGCCTCTCTCAGCCTATTGTGGACAGTCTGAGCACTGATAGAGGGATTGTGCATTCCTGGTGTAACTCGGGCAGTTGTTGTTGCCATCCTGTACCTGTCCCGCAGGTGTGATGTTCGGATATACCAATCCTGTGCAGGTGTTGTTACACGTGGGCTGCCACTGCGAGGACGATCAGCTGTCTGTCCTGTCTCCCCGTAGCGCTGTCTTAGGCATCTCACAGTACGGACATTGCAATTTATTGCCCTGGCCACATCTGCAGACCTCATGCCTCATTGCAGCATTCCTAAGGCATGTTCACACAGATGAGCAGGGAATCTTTCTTTTGGTGTTTTTCGGTCAGTAGAAAGGCCTCTTTTAGTGCCCTAAGTTTTCATAACTGTGACCTTAATTGCCTACCGTCTGTAAGCTGTTAGTGTCTTAACGACCGTTCCACAGGTGCATGTTCATTAATTGTTTATGGTTCATTGAACAAGCATGGGAAACAGTGTTTAAACCCTTTACAATGAAGATCTGTGAAGTTATTTGGATTTTTATGAATTATCTTTGAAAGACGGTCCTGAAAAAGGGGTGTTTTCTTTTTTTGCTGAATTTAAATGACTACTGCCCCGTAGCACTCACTTCTGTCATCATGAAGTGCTTTGAGAGACAAGTCAAGGATCATATCACCTCCACCTTACTGGTTACCCTAGACCTAATTCAGTTTGCATACTGCCCTAACAGGTCCACAGACGATGCAATCACCATCACACTGCACAATCCCATCTGGACAAGAGGAATACCTATGTAAGAATGCTGTTCATTGACTACAGCTCAGCATTCAACACCATAGTACCCTCTAAGCTAATCATCAAGCTGGAGGCCCTGGGCCTCAACCCCGCCCTATGCAATTGGGTCCCGGACTTTCTGACGAGCCTACCCATGTGATGAAAGTTGAAACAAAGTCTCCACCTCGCTGACACTCAACACTGGGGCCCCACAATGGTGCGTGCTCAGCCCCCTCCTGTACTCCCTGTTCACCCATGACTGCGTGGCCATGCACGCCTCCAACTCAATCATCAAGTTTGCAGACGACACAACAGTAGTGGGCTTGATTACCAACAACAACGAGACAGCCTACAGGGAGGAGGTGAGGGCACTTGGAGTGTGTTGTCAGGAAAACAACCTCTCTCTTAAAGTCAACAAAACAAAAGGAAAAGATCGTGGACTTCAGGAAACAGCAGAGGGAGCACCCCCCTATCCACATCGAAGGGACAGCATTGGAGAAAGTGGAACGTTTTAAGTTCCTCTGTGTACACATCACTGACAATCTGAAATGGTCCACCCACACAAAAAGTGTGGTGAAGAAGGCGCAACAGCGCCTCTTAAACCCCAGGAGGCTGAAGAAATGTGTCTTGTCCCCCAAAACCCAGACTAACTTCTACAGATCCATAATCGAGAGCATCCTGACGGGCTGTATCACAACCTGATACGGCAACTGCTCCCCCATCAACCGCAAGGCTCTCCAGAGGGTGGTGCAGTCTGCACAACGCATCACCGGGGGCAAACTACCTGTCCTCCATGACACCTACAGTGGGCAAAAAAGTATTTAGTCAGCCACCAATTGTGCAAGTTCTCCCACTTAAAAAGATGAGAGAGGCATGTAATTGTCATCATAGGTACACTTCAACTATGACAGACAAAATGAGATTTTTTTCTCCAGAAAATCACATTGTAGGATTTTTAATGAATTTATTTGCAAGTGATGGTGGAAAATAAGTATTTGGTCACCTACAAACAAGCAAGATTTCTGGCTCTCACAGACCTGTAACAAGTTCTTTAAGAGGCTCCTCTGTCCTCCACTCGTTATCTGTATTAATGGCACCTGTTTGAACTTGTTATCAGTATAAAAGACACCTGTCCACAACCTCAAACAGTCACACTCCAAACTCCACTATGGCCAAGACCAAAGAGCTGTCAAAGGACACCAGAAACTAAATTGTAGACCTGCACCAGGCTGGGAAGACTGAATCTGTAATAGGTAAGCAGCTTGGTTTGAAGAAATCAACTGTGGGAGCAATTATTAGGAAATGGAAGACATACAAGACCACTGATAATCTCCCTCGATCTGGGGCTCCATGCAAGATCTCACCCCGTGGGGTCAAAATGATCACAAGAACGGTGAGCAAAAATCCCAGAACCACACCTAGTGAATGACCTGCAGAGAGCTGGGACCAAAGTAACAAAGCCTACCATCAGTAACACACTACGCCGCCAGGGACTCAAATCCTGCAGTGCCAGACGTGTTCCCCTGCTTAAGCCAGTACATGTCCAGGCCCGCCTGAAGTTTGCTAGAGAGCATTTGGATGATCCAGAAGAAGATTGGGAGAATGTCATATGGTCAGATGAAACCAAAATATAACTTTTTGGTAAAAACTCAACTCGTCGTGTTTGGAGGACAAAGAATGCTGAGTTGCATCCAAATAACTCCATACCTACTGTGAAGCATGGGGGTGGAAACATCATGCTTTGGGGCTGTTTTTCTGCGAAGGGATCAGGACGACTGATCCGTGTAAAGGAAAGAATGAATGGGGCCATGTATCGTGAGATTTGAGTGAAAACCTCCTTCCATCAGCAAGGGCATTGAAGATGAAACGTGGCTGGGTCTTTCAGCATGACAATGATCCCAAACACACCGCCCGAGCAACGAATGAGTGGCTTTGTAAGAAGCATTTCAAGGTCCTGGAGTGGCCTAGCCAGTATCCAGATCTCAACCCCATAGAAAATCTTTGGAGGGAGTTGAAAGTCTGTGTTGCCCAGCAACAGCCCCAAAACATCACTGCTCTACAGGAGATCTGCATGGAGGAATGGGCCAAAATACCAGCAACAGTGTGTGAAAACCTTGGGAAGACACAGAAAACATTTGACCTCTTGTCATTGCCAACAAAGGGTATACTTTGTTATTGACCAAATACTTATTTTCCATCATAATTTGCAAATAAATTCATTAAAAATCCTACAATGTGATTTTCTGGATTTTTTTCCTAATTTTGTCTGTCATAGTTGAAGTGTACCTATGATGAAAATTACAGGCCTCTCTCATCTTTTTTAAGTGGGAGAACTTGCACAATTGGTGGCTGACTAAATACTTTTTTGCCCCACTGTATAGCACCCGATGTCACAGGAAGGCAAAAAAGATCATCAAAGACAGCAACCACCCGGTCCACTGCCTGTTCACACCGCTACCATCCAGAAGGCGAGGTCAGTACAGGTGCACAAAGTTGGGACCGAGAGACTGAACAGCTTCTATCTGAAAGCCATCAGACTGCTAAACAGCAATCACTAACTCAGAGAGGCTGCTGCCTACATGGATACCCAATCACTGGCCACGAACAAATGGATCACTAGTCACTTTAAACAATGCCACTTTAAATAATGCCACTTTAATAATCTTTACATATCTTACATTACTCATATCATATGTATATACTGTATTTTATATCATCTATTGCACTTTGCCTATGCCGCTCGGCCATATATTTATATGTACATATTCTCATTCACCCTTTAGATGTGTGTATTATGTAGTTATTTGTTAGATATTACTGCACTGTCGGAAACAGAAGCACAAGCATTTCGCTATATTCGCATTAACATCTGCTAACCATGTGTATGTGACAAATACAATTTGTAACAACAATCTAAATGTAATTATTGAGCAAGCAGTCGGCCACAGAGCTGCCATATCTAGAAGGGCGCATGGCTGGAGCTGAGACGTCAGAGCTGTCCGCTGAGCTGAAACTAAGAAGTGAGCCAACCTTGAATCCAATACATTTAATTATCATATAATGCTTAATCATCAGAGGTCCCCAACGGCAATTAAGCAAGAACATGGAGCATCAGAATACAGGCAAAGTAGGATACTATAAGGCTTAAGCAATTAGGGCACGGTCTGAATTACAAAGTCCAAGTTGTTTGGGCCTCTTGACGTAATACTTTAAAATGGATGAAAAATAAATATATATTCATTTATTGTCAGTAGTCTGTGGGATTAGAGGAGGGCATTGATCACAACTGTAACATCTCGGTAATCTGATTTCGGAGTAGGCTAATCTTGTCAAATCAGTAGTGTCGTCTAGCAAGAACACATATTTAAAATAGGACACAGTGAAAACATATTTCAAAAGTTACATTTCTGAACCAAGTAGCCTATGCCTATGAGTTCCATGAACAAAAACTATAAAAAAAAATGTTTTTTTTGTGTTTTTTTTCCCATGATAAAAATGTTGTTACCCTAGTAATGATAAGAGATCAATTTACTCAAACAAACCCTTGGCCGCGCCTACCAATAGGCTATATAGTCTAGAATAAATTATGCAAACATAGGTCTAAAATAAAAATATTTTAGACGTTTTACTAATACATTACTGATTAATAAATAGCATAACTGTGACTCAATTTGGCTCGGGCTTTTAACACTGCACAGACACCTCTTAATTCCCAAGGTGGGCCTTGTCAAGCGCGCATCAAAAAGGACGCGCCAGTTCTCACTCTAATACGCTTTGATTAGTTTCCAGGGACTCTCCCCAAACCGCGAACCAACTCCGCACGACGGAAAACACTGGGGTCAGCGCGATAATCTTCCCCAGGGATAAAAGTGATTCGCGTCTCTGATCTGCGTCCCCAGCTTCCCGTGGAGGGCAGGAGGACCCCCCCTCTTTCCCGCTATGGGCGGGTTGGTTCTCCGCCACCAACTCTCGTCTCTTCTCAATTTTGTGAGCATCACCGCCCTTCTGCCGCGGAGATAAGGCGTTGGTCTCACCAGGGAAAACCGACACCGAGATATTCCCATCGTTTGCGCAACAAAGACCGAGAGGAACAGATCGCCAGTGGAGATAGTGTCCTGCATCCCTAAATAAAAGCAATAGAATCCCTCTCATTAGTTCATGACCTTAACTGATAAAATAGCCTACAGGATTACATGGTCTGATTCTAAATGTTGATAAATTATGAACTTTTGTAATTGCACAGTAGGGATCCTATTGATGAAGGTAAATGCCTACACGTACCTCACCTAGCCACAGTGGCGACCCGTCATTCAGGGCAAGTAGGGCAGAGCCCCAACTATTTTGAACCCCACCCGTTGCCTGTTTTGCATGTTATTTTGGCATTAATACATATCACATATCTGCTTGGAAATTCAAGCCCCTTGGGTGCTGCCATAGAGTTACATTAGAAATGCCCATCCAAGAAGGCTGAAGGTCATTGGCCACAGATAGAATGACATCAAATCACGTTACATCTACCATAGCTTTGATTGGACTGATCACGTCAACATCATATGTTCAAAATCTTAGCTAGCAAGCTAGACAAGCATTCCTCATTGTGAATCACATCGACAATCTATTGGCGGATTCTTTTAAATTCTTGTCATGTGAAGATAAATTATAGATAAAACATATTTGTGCTGATCAGCCGTTGGGCATTAACATCATACAACAAGTTTGGAAACAAGTTCAACAATGAGTGGTTTGGAAGGAATCATTGGCGGTTAACTGCAAGTGTTATGAAGTGTAACAGTGTCGCTTCCGTCTCTCTCCTCGCCCCAACCTGGGCTCGAACCAGAGACCCTCTGTATACATCAACAACTGACACCCTCGAAGCATCGTTTACCCATCACTCCACAAAATCCACGGCCATTGCAGAGCAAGGGAAACAACTACTTCAAGGTCTCAGAGCGAGTGACGTCACCAATTGAAACACTATTAGCATGCACCCCGCTAACTAGCTAGCCATTTCACATCGGTTACACTCACCCCCCTTTTGACCTCCTCCTTTTCCACAGCAACCAGTGATCCGGTCCCAGCAGCAATGTAACAGTGTTGCTTCAGTCCGTCTCCTTGCCCCAACCTGGGCTCAAACCAGGGACCCTCTGCATACATCAACAACTGACACCTTCTAAGCATTGTTACCTAGCGCTCCACAAGGGAAACAACTACTTCAAGGTCTCAGTGCGAGTGACCTCACAGATTGAAATGCTATTAGCGTGCACCCCGCTAACTACCTAGCCATTTCACACCGGTGACAGAAGCAGTCACTAGCGTGCTATTCAGTGGAGTGGGTGTGTGGTCCTAGTCTGGGTTTAAGGGTCTCTTTTCCAAGCTTAATAGGATAAGCATTCATAATGTCAATCAAGCATGACTTCTGCCAGGTCCAAAACAACTGGAAATTCGGGAACTGGAAGATCTCAGACTTTAGTGAGTTCAAGACAACTGGGAACTCAGAAAAAAAACGAGCACAGACTGGGAAAAAAACCTTTTGAACGGTCATCCAACTCGGAATTCCAAGTCAGGAACTCAGGCCTCTTTCTAGAGCTCCGACCTGAAGATCACTGACGTCATGATTCAACTTTGTTTTTTTATGAGTTCCCATTTGTCTTGAAAGCACCATAAATCCAGAGAATGCCAGACCTTGATGACACACTTTGCTCACAAGGACCACCACGCCACCTTCCTATTCAAGTGAGCACAGCACAACAAGGTGAGTCCAAAAATGTATTGAATGCTGCTGCATAAATGATGTAATATGCCAGGGAGATATTATTACTTTCTTTGCTACAGTATACATAAGTGTATGTTGTGTAGTAAGCGGTTAGTGTGCCTCGCCCTAATAATGTGGTCCCTTTCCCCCTATAGCCTGTTTTAGAGAAATTTAATAATCAAATATTGTTTCATTGTCTAGTTATATATCCCCTTTATTTATCCTACTGTTCTGACTTGGTGTACAGGGAGAATACTGTAAGAACCGTCCATGTCCTGAATTCTGTCGCAGTACATGTCAAAAGTGCTTTTCAAATAGTTATATTGACTATGTCTGTCCTAGCTCGCTCAATAATGTCTTAATCAAAGTTATGGATTGCCTCTTATCCGCTTGTTGTCCCTTTATGCCATAGTTTGTACATCTCAATTGTCAGTAGAAACCACATTTGTTTAAGCAAGTCAGCCATGTCAGCATGTTTTTTTAAAGGCAGTAACTGAAGCTGAATGAACTGTTCGCTGCCAGACAAGGCTCCGCTGATGACCAGGTATAGCAGTGGTAAGGATTCACTCTATGGTGCTGAAAAGAAAGCTCTGCTGTTGGGACAGCTTTATGTAGGCCCTAACAGTTTGTGGGCACCATTTGACATCGTTATAGTGTGGAGCTGCTTCCTCTAACTTGTATAAAAAAAGAGGAGAAAGGGAAGCTCTACTGAGGTACACAATAGTTGATTTTGGTAGATAGAAGGTGCTCTTTGGTAAAAGGGGTAAATTGGTCATCAAAAAGAAAGGAGGACCAAGGCACTCTTTATTTAATTCATTAAAATGCCTTTATTTGTATGGCATGTTCAATGGAAACAACGTTTAAAAACTCTGACACGTTTCGGCAGCATGGCCTTCGTCAGGGAGTACAAAGAAGTTACAATACAATGTCCTCTTTTGAACAGCTTTTCCAATCAGCCCTGATTTAAAGAGGGAGTGGTTACAGAATTCATACACCTTAACCAAATACATTTAAACTCTGTTTTTCACAATTCCTGACATTTAATCCTAGTAAAAATCCCCTGTCTTAGGTCAGTTAGGATCACCACTTTATTTTAAGAATGTGAAATGTCAGAATAATAGTAGAGAGAATGATTTATTTCAGCTTTTATTTTGTTCATCATATTCCCAGTGGGTCAGAATTTACACACTCAATTAGTATTTGGTAGCATGAACTTTAAATTGTTTAATTTGGGTCAATCATTTCAAGTAGCATTCCACAAGCTTCCCACAATAAATTGGGTGAATTTTGGCCCATTCCTCCTGACAGACCTGGTGCAACTGAGTCAGGTTTGTAGGCCTCCTTGCTCGCACACGCTTTTTTCAGTTCTGCCCACACATTTTCTATAGGATTGAGGTCAGGGCTTTGTGATGGCCACTCCAATACCTTGACTTTGTTGTCCTTAAGCTATTTTGCCACAACTATGGAAGTATGCTTGGGGTCATTGTCCATTTGGAAGACCCATTTGCGACCAAGCTTAACCTTCTGAGTGATGTCTTGAGATGTTGCTTCAATATATCCACATTATTTTCCTGCCTCATGATGCCATTTATTTTGTGAAGTGCACCAGTCCCTCCTGCAGCAAAGCACCCCCACAACATGATGCTGCCACCCCCGTGCTTCACGGTTGGGATGGTGTTCTTCGGCTTGCAAGCCTCCCCCTTTTTCCTCCAAACATAACAATGGTCATTATGGTCAAACAGTTCTATTTTTGTTTCATCAGACCAGAGGACATTTCTCCAAAATGTACGATATTTGTCCCCATGTGCAGTTGCAAACCGTAGTCTGGCTTTTTTTATGGTGGTTTTGGAGAAGTGGCTTCTTCCTTGCTGAGCGGCCTTTCAGGTTATGCCGATATAGGACTCGTTTTACTGTGGATATAGATACTTTTGTACTTGTTTCCTCCAGCATCTTCACAAGGTCATTCACTGTTGTTCTGGGATTGATATACTTGCATAGTATTGTTTGTACAGATGAACGTTAGCGGTGGTGCGCACTAATAGCGTTTCAATCGGTGACGTCACTCGCTTTGAGACCTTGAAGTAGTGGTTCCCCTTGCTCTGCAAGGGCCGCGGCTATTGTGGAGCGATGGTTAACGATGCTTCGAGTGTGACTGTTGACGTGTGCAGAGCGTCCCTGGTTCGCGCCCAGGTCGGGGCGAGGGACGGACGTAAAGTCTATACTGTTACAACAGCAAATGGACCTATCACGACCCTACAGGAAGGGTGAGAAATCCATATCTTTATTTAAACCAGGGTACTTAGTGGCCTGTGGTTTGTAAATCCAAAAACTTTCCCTTTGGTTTAACTGTATTTTCTAATTGAGGCCGGAACATGATCAATAGCCATAGCTTGTAGGGAGGCAGGGTTGCCATGGTGTAAGGACTTGTAGTGCCTTGCTTTGGGGTAGTCTTCATGGCCTACTAGAATGGAGATCTTGAGTTTCGCTAAGCGTCTTGAAGACGTTTCTTTGTCCGTCCAATGTAGAACACCTTGCACTCTGGACATTCCAATCTGTAGATGATATGAGTGAATTTGCAGTTAATGAAATGCTTGACTTAATACTCCATTTTAGAAGCGCTGTCAACAAAATACTTTTTCTGTGCAATATTTCTGCAATGGTTGCAGTGGTTGTATTTAAAAGAGCCCTTGGGTTTGTGGTCTGGTAAAGTCTTTTGAGAGTCACCAGGAAGATAGTTGTGGACTAATTTGTCATTTAGGGTAGGACATGACTGGTGGCTCTGGGAAGACTTTGTGTAGTAGCATATCATGTATTGTTTTGTTGTGTAATGGCTTTGCTGGCATGCATCTAAAACATTTTTTTGGGAGTTTGCCCCACCAATATTTGCATGCTAAAATCGCCACTGCCTAGCCATATTATTCGGATAAGGGGATATTTTTAAAAATAAAACCTGGACTAATGAAAACAAATTGTTTTGAATTCATAGGATTCAGTTAAATTAGATTCAGGCTACACATCGGAGGTGCGGAGAGACCACATTTGTGTTTTCTTGTAGATAATGTGTGGTAGATGATGGGTCCTTATTTTACCCATCCGAGTCACTGTAACCAGTTGAATTGACATAGTTGGTAAAAAAATAAATAATCAAAAATGGTAAAAAAGGAATGTTTCTTATAAGGAGTCGTCATACTCAAGGGGAGCCTTCGTAAGCCTATTCTATTGGATATTGGTGAAACATTGTCGACACAGGTTACATGGAGACTAATTGGTGGTTGAATAGAAGAAGAGCTGCCTCTCAAATTAAACAGCTTAATCGAGTGGTTAACATTCATTACTGCGCGCACAGCTTGCAGCCCCACAAAACAAATGAGAGAGAAGGTAAAGTGCATCAAATGGACAGATTAAGGCAACAGCTTTCTTCTCATAAATGCTAAATTACGCGACATGCCAACAGAACAGAACGCCCAAAGAATCCTGCTTAACAACAGAAATATAATTTAAATCCGAATAAGGGATTCTCAGAAAGGTTAGGCGTGTGGGGATACAAATAATTAATTAATTACGAGTTGCACTTCGCAACTTTGCCTGCACTGGGAGTCACTCTGTTCTTAATAAACATGCATTAGAATAATGACATATAACTGTTGTATTTATAGCATATTCATATTAAATGACAGTATTAGGATTAAGCAAAAGTGTTATGGGAAATTACTTATCTTGCCATTCTCAACAATATTTGATCAAATTCTGTAGCCTATCCATAAGGGTATGTAGCCTAACCTAGAGGTATATGTGCTTTTGGCTAGTTTATTAAACACATCGTGTTCCTAAATGACAGTCATTTCATTTGCAGAAACAGTCTACGAGAGTTTACGCAACTCAGTATCACAGAGAAAACGTATTGAAAAATCACGAACCATGTCATAATTGCATGGTCAGTGTTTTTCTGATCCGATTTTGCAAATCCTGAAGCACTAGGCTAGATGTAGTCTAACGATCAGCTATAAAGGAGAACATGTAAAGTGTGTGAGCGACTCATAATAATTAACTCGACATTAGTAATATTACTGGATAGCCTCATTAACGCTCGCGCGTCACCCGACCTCCCCACTGTCGGTGCTGATTGGACAGGGCTTGGCCACAAACTGTGACTTCACAAAAAAAACTGAAGGCGACCCCAAAGATAAAAAACAATGCAAGCTCATTGATGTGACAGAGTCCTCCGTCCCTCTCTCCTGTCAGCAGTCACCTCGCCCGTGCGCCTTTCATCTGAAAGGGACCGCGAGCGCTCCTTCGCTTCAAAGTGGACACGGGAACCGTTCCATTCCGGCGTAAAGATGCCCAGAGGATTTTTAGTGAAGAGGAGCAAACGCGGCTCAGCGGCTTCTTACAGAACGCGTAACGACGACAACTTAATGCCAAAAGCGGACCTGCCTGTGAATGCACCGGAGTGGACAACCGGTGTGCCAACTGCGTGCCCAATTGTGCCGTTATCCGAGGACAGTACATTTGAAGAACCATGGACCAGTGCCCCGGCTGAAGCGGACCAGGCGCAGCTGCCAGAGAGCGCAGACAATGTGGAGATTAGAGAGGACTTTGGGAAATACCCACCACACCATCCCCGCACTGAGCCGGACCACGACGGATCTCCGGGGCGGGCTGACCTCTCCTATAGCCCGATAAAACCAGTTGGCGCTGTAGTGGAAAAATCGTCCCTTGACCGGTGTATGAGTTCACCAACAGTGACAGAGCCGTACGCAATGAGCACGCCGGTGTCTTCAATAGAGAGACTTCTTCTAAATCACGCGCCCTTTGGACACTCTGATATGAAATTCGACCCACCTGTGCACCTCTACCAGTCTTTCCATCATGCTATGAAACGCACGTACATGGAGCAGGAGCGCAAGATCAAGCCAGCAGCCAAGAAGCCTAAAGTAATCCGGAAACTCAGCTTCGAGGACGAAATCTCCACCTCACCCGTGCTTGGGCTGAGAATTAAGAAGGAGACCCCCGAATTTAAAGCAGCTACCGCATCTTCTGCTAATAAGAAACCGCTGGGAGAATTCATCTGCCAGCTCTGCAAGGAGGAATACCCTGACCCGTTCTCCCTCGCACAACACAAGTGCTCCAGAATTGTGCGCGTAGAGTACCGCTGTCCGGAGTGCGACAAAGTTTTCAGCTGTCCTGCCAACCTGGCCTCTCATCGCAGGTGGCATAAGCCTCGTCCTGTAAATCACAGAGAGGCACAGAGCGCCAAAAAGTCACAGCCGGAGGCACGGCTGCATGAGAGGACTTTCGTGGAAGGGAAAGAGAACGCGAGCGAGTTGAGAGTTAACAATCAGCACCACGTTTCTCTGGACAGCTCCGCGTGTCAGCGGGATGTCACCGTGGACAGCTCCCACAGACAAGAGCAGCTGCGCAGGAGGGTACAGGAGAGCCCGCAGCCCTTCGATCCGCGCTACCGGGACCCAGATAAAACTATGGACCTGCACATTAGAGCGGGTGACAGCCCAGGCATAATGCATTGTCCGGAGACCACCGACGTGGCACTGCCCACCTCTTCCTTCTTAAAGACCTCCGGGACAGTAGAGGAGATTTACGAATGTCACTATTGCAGCAAGAAGTTCCGACGACAACCCTATCTGAGGAAACATCTTGCGGCGCATGAGACAATCAAAGCCTCGACCTATAACCAGATAGAGAGTGGGCAAATCACGTTTCCCTGTCACTTGTGCGGTGCCCATTTCCCATCCACTGAAATTTGGGACAAGCACAGAGTTTGGCATGCAATGAGAGATGACATTCTGATGAATCCAGGGAAGATTGCGGGTAGACCAGACTTGGTAAGACCAGAATTAATAAGACCAGACCTCATACAGGGAGACCAACAGATATTCACCTGTAAGCACTGCCCATCTACCTTCTTCAGTTCTCCCGGGCTTGCCAGGCATATCAACAAGTCTCACCCCACAGAGATCCGGCAGGTGATGCTTCTACCAATGGCAGTCAGACCCGACTGCTAGTAGCCTAGTCTAGGCTGATGTAGGCAAGTCTAGGCCAGGGTTTCCCAAACTCAGTCCTGGGGTCACGTTTAGTTTTTTTGTCCTAGCACTACACAGCTGATTCAAATAATCAAAACATGATGAGTTGGTTATTTGAATCAGCTGTGTAGTGCTATGGCTAAATACAAAATGTGCAGGGCGTGGGGGGGGGGGGGGGGGGGGGGGGGGGGGCAGGACCGAGTTTGAAAAACTAGACTTACTGGAATGCTGAAACCCCTGAAAAACAAGTGGATTAATTAAATACATATGAAAGTATGAATGTGTTCTTTTTACTACATGTGTGATTGTATTGTAACTTATTATACTACCTGATCAGGTCAAAAACAATAATGGCATTTCTATTTTCATGACAAGAGAAACGTTTTTTTGCAATGACAGATTACAGCACACTAATAGCTGAATAGAGCCACATTGTAACACTTGCTTTTGGGCCTATATTCACTAATGTACATTATTGATTGATTTACAGTGTTATGATTTGTTAAAACATTTAACAGTAAAATTGGGCATATCAAAAGTTTCAAATATTTTAGAGTTGTCATTTTAAGCATTTAATGAAAATAAGAGGGTGGCCCTTTGAATATTACAAGAGTATCAGACCTCACTGCCTTTATCTTAATGTAGTTCCTATGGAAATTGAATGTGCTTGTTCAGTATAGTTGTGGAATTGATTTCTAAACCGGCAAGGCTATCAAGATGTATTTTCATACAGAAAATCAAGTTTACCTGTTAGAGTATTAAACTGTTTGAGTTAAATATATATATATTTATTCTCTGAAAAGTACTTGCTAAAAAAAACGCCTTCATGGTGATGATTGTGTTACAATTATGATGTTGTGTTTTGATATGTAGTGAACGACATTTACATTGATTGTCAATAAACACAAGTCTATGTGCATACCAGTGATGGCCACTATACAGTATTTTACGATATTGTCTAGGATTGGGCAGTATCCAGATTTTCATGGCATCATACTGTTCTTCTCTAATCCCGGGATTTACGATATTATCGGTTTAATACACAATGAGGCGCTAAAAAGTAGAAAAAAAAGCCCATTGGGCATTATTACCAGAATGCTAACAAAATTAGCACAAGTAATAGCAAACTTCCATAGAGACTGCTAGCTAAATATGCTTACGAGCGCAAATGAAAGTAAACTAATTGCAAAGGCAGGCAATCCAGCTCAGAAACGTATACATATATATAGGTAGTAGCTACCGAATTTCCTTTTTGGTGAGTTTGGATATTTACAAGAAAATGTGAATGAGAGACATTGTGCAAATGAACAACGTTTGGATGCATGCTTGTCTGAAGGAAGAACAGAACTGGATCTGGAGCAGCATGTGTACACGCTGTGTCTGTATGGAGTCTGAAGAAGCTAGGGCAACAGGCCTGCCTGCTCTGCTTGGAGAAGAGGGCGGAGGAGCAGTCTAAATGAAGCCTTAACTGAGAGGAGAAAATAACGCAAGGACATCAAGATGGCAGTGGCAGCTGTACAGATAACTCATCCAAAGTGCTTTGACTTCTCAAACAAGGCAAAAAGCTACCACTATATGATGCCCCATCTCCTTATTAATTTAGTCACTTACTTAGCTAACTAGCAAGTTAAAACAAATACACAGCTGGACTCACCTGCTCCTGCTTTCTCCCCTTGTGCTATTGACAAAGAAACACGTTACTGGCGCAACGGTTCTGGGGAACTACTGTAAGCTTCATAATGTAAAATGTGACCGGTGAAATTAAGAACACTTTCTGCTTTATCTCCTAACATATTGCGCAAGTTGACTGCAGGTATTTACTTAAACATTTGCTACAAATACAGTATTAAAATTGATTGAACAACTTCAAATAAATAGTTTCAAAGGTATTGAAGGTATTGAAAAACAACCCCCGTGGCTATTTCCAAATACCCCGGTTTACCCCCCAATCCAAATATTGTCGCATAGATGTTCAAAGAACAAGCTTGTGGTAAGAATGTTTTATTGTCAAATTCCATTCCACAGCCACTCTCCTCCTGGAACAACCATTACAAATGTGTAGATACTACAAGTTTGACAATACTATTTTAATTGTGTGTGCGTGTTGTGTAGCTGTTATAGCAACACATGCAATTAGTACTGGCATCATGCAGCATTTGGTCAATAGTAACATACAGTATAAACTCACTTTACAGTATGCACAGGTTTCAGTCACTTCTGAGTGCAGGGAGAGAGCTAACCAATCTCATCCAATCTCCTCAGCCTCAAGTAAGGATGCAGCATGATTTTCTCGCTCTCTCTGGCAAGTTTTTAGTTCTCATCCTCTGCCATTTAAAAAAATAATTTAAAAAATAAATCGGAACTGACCTCACTCATATATTCAAACATAACACAACAATAACGTGGATTTGACCTTCGACATGGTAGCAGTTTTTAAAAGATATAACCGTTCAACCGAAAGGTCCAAAACAGGCATTTACAGTCCCTTTCCTCTCTGGTAGAGAACCTACAGCTGAAAGCAAATAATGATAGAAAAAATGTAAATGCAGCGTTTGCTCTGTGCTAGTGTGTCTTATAGATGGACACAGAGTTGGGAACTGGAGTGAAGACCTGCTTGATGCTCTTGTCTTTCCATCCTCATTGGTGTTGTTGCACAGACAGACACTGAACCGTAACATACATTAGTTTGTTCTAGCTGTGGATAAAGCTACCGCGTTATTTGTATTGGCCAACTTCAGCAGGAAAGCTTTGAAAGAGGTAAAACGCAGCAGACCTCTGGCTTGAGGATAATATAGGTTTGGTATTTTTTGGAAGCTATGTTCAAATATGTACACAGTTCAGGTATTGTCCTCCACACTATATCTATACCACAGCATTGTTGAATACTCAGATATGATTGGCTAGAAGGGCATTCTAGAATGGCCATTAAAACCAGATAACGGGACAGTTGGAAAAGATATCGGACACCTTGCAATCATGACACAATATGCGCCTTATTACATTCTAAATCACTACACATTTATGAATGAAAACTATTTATGAATGAAAACATCATGTGACCTAGACAAGTAACAAGAGCCAACATATTTTCAACTGACAGTGAAACAAAGTAGCTACTTTACAACGATTAGCCTACACCTAGCTACAAGCCTAAAACATAAAGAAAAGATGGAGGAATTATGACATTTTATTTTTTATAAAGTCGAAGAGTTATCCTAAGCCTGAATGGTGGAAATAAAGTCCCTTTATCAATATAAAAAGAAAACGCACAGAGAGCAGACAGTTGTGGACGTGACGCTCACCAAAATTGAAGTGGAGCGACATGAAGAAAAACAATAGAATGCGTAGTTAAAACAGAAAGGGATTGGCTCAAGGAGAATAAGGACATTTGACAGCTACCGGCCAGAAGAGCTAAACAATATCCTCCGCGCAACAAATGGACAGGAGTATTCGGTACCTAATTTTGTGTAGCCGGGATAAATCGTGTAATGCGGCACAGCATCATGACCAATGACAGCTTCAAAACATGCAAGGACGTCTTCAAGTCCCTTGTGAAGAGGTATAGGAGATCGGGGAAAGTCGTCAGCACTACCCCCTTCCCATATCTACTGCTGACCTCCAGCTGCTACTAGAGTCCCCTGCGGTTTCCCCCGACACAGCTACGGGTCTAGTGAGGAAGGCTGGTTATCCAGCTGAATCTCGCTAAGCGTGGGGCCAGATGGAAATCGAGACTGAGACCTTCCTCTTTCCAGGTCAAGACGGACGAGGATGGAGTGGATTCGGCCACCTCCGTCTCTTCCACAATGCAGAGACGAAAAACCACCAAGAGGCGAACAAGCCGAATGAGAACCACAAAGGGTTAATATTTACTTTGCCAGGCAACCCAAACCGCCCACTGGCAAGTTTGAAAACATACTTCTCCAAGTGTCCCCAAGACGCTACATCCCTTTACCGCCACCCACTGCGGTCCCCACAAGTTGAACAAAGAAGGACATTTGGTAGGCTACTCTAAGAGCCGATGGTGGTACACTACCTCGGCAACCTGTTACCGTGTCTCAGCGAATAGGCCGGGTTGTCAATGCACTACACGACCCGCAGCCTCCGGAGCACAGCCGTGGAGCTGCTATCAAATGCCGGTCTGGTGTACATACAAGTTATAAATGTAACCAGGCACAGGTGAGAGAGCAGTTTGAGGAGCTACTGGGCGCCTTCTGTGACAGAGAGGAAGCGCTGGAATCACCTCCTCTCATCTGAGGTAGAGAGCCCACAAAGCCCCACCACAAGCAGCAGTAACAACAACAATACAAACAGATGGAAATGGTACCAAGCGAGTGAGTCATTTAACTTACCCCGCGGCTTGAAGATGTCCCATTTCACCATTAATGGCAGCATCCAATTAAATTTTAACAAGTAGCTGGCAAGACAACTAGCTCCGAAGAACCTAACAAGCTGGTTAACCCCTGACATCAAAAGAACTTATTGCATTATTTGAATCTACATTTTTTAAATTTAGGCTGTCTTGGTGTTTCTTTAAAAAAACGTTTCATATTGATTCGTTTTTTGATGCCATTATTATATTGAAAAATGGAAGAAGAAAAAAACCACTTGCACATCTGAGTTATTTTCTTGTGTTGGAAACAATCCAATAACTTCAAAGGAAACATATCTGCACACTGCCTATATATTGATGAAATATGTATTTTTAAGCCATTAAATATATAGCTAAACCTTAGCCTGTCAAATAGTCCCACATGTGCAATCACGGGATAAACTAGCTATGCTACATGACGAGAGAAGAACGTTGCCAGCCTGCATAGTGATCGAACTAACGTAACGAGATATAGTACTAATCGAACGAACGACTGGGTCGCGTCTCTGGCAACCACAAGACGAGGAAGTATAAATTAACTTGTAAAAATATAAAACAAAACCATTTTATTTCTACAGGTAAATGTGTGCTTTAGTATTGTTTTCTTTGGCAACTGTGGTATGAGTGGGATAAACGCTGACGTTCTGTACATTACCTTGGATCCATTATTTACCTGCGGTCCATCATTTCCAAGGTAACGTACAGAACGTTTGCGTTCATCCCTTACATATTATATATTCATCATGAGTGGAAAAAAAAGGGGTGGTTCAATACAACACATTGTATATGAACAAAACAACCTAATCTGCAACATTCTTTATCAGGTGAAATCCAAATGTACAATCATAATAAAAATGTTATGTGACCCCTAAAAAGGCAAACAGTAGTGAATATTATATTCAGAAAATCAATCAGTTCCACAGTTTAGTGTGAAAATCAAAAAAAAATGTAACAAGAAATGTTTCACTTTAACCAAACAATTTCCTTCTTTACAACTCTATAGACAAACATATTTCAACCTCAAAACGTTTATCTCCTTATCATCAAACACTAGCCAACATTGCTTCAGTCCAAGCATAAAGAAAGTGGCAACTCTTCTGTATATACAGAGTATAGTACAAATATATAAATGTCTCATGGTGGACACAGTGACCAAATATGAAAAATAAGATGTTTCTTACTTTGTGTTTCTTTGTACTTTCTTACAAACTCAAGTTCTTACAATCACTTTCCTAGTGGGTCAGAGGCCCAGAGAGCCAGGGGAATGGCATACTAGATATTGATCACTCTGCTCAGGGACAACAACAGCTACAACCACAGCAGAGAGAACACTCTAGCTCCTCATCTCAGTCAAATATCAAGTGATTTCAACCATCAACAATCCTAATCACATTGAAAATACACATCTGTCATGTTGCCTTTACGCTTTCTGTACACAACGGGACCCATGCTGCTTCTTAAATATATCTATATCTAAATATATTATATTTTGCTCTCTTTCCACATTTCTCTGGAGTGCAAAGTTTGTGGTGGTGAGCATAGTTAGAAAACCTTTCCCAAAAGACATGTTAATTCTGTTGGAGCTTTGCTAGCACAAGCTCAGTCCTGGGGACCCTGGGCTGGCCCCCAAGGGCCTGGCTCTGTTCAAGGGCCTAATCCTGCATCTTGGAAGGGTTGTACAGTAGGGGAGATGCGGAGTCTGACCATGCAGGGCAGGTGTGTCCATGTCCATGTAGTTGGAGTACATAACATGCCATGCATCGCTGTTAGCAGGTAAAGGCTGGTAGTTGCAGTGTAGTGCAGTCCTAGCTGTACGGTACAGAGAGAGAGAGTCAGTCTCTTCATCTGAAGGCTGTGAACTCTCGCTGGGTGTGGCGTGGAGGAGGGTCAGCGGAGGGAAAGTCCGATCAGGTCTTGTTGGCCGAGCCGGAGGAGCGTCGGAGCTTCATGGACATACGGCTCTTGCTAGTACGAGGGGACATTGGCAAGGCTAACTGGTCGGCCCCGTCTAGAAGCGCTGCTGCTGGACTTTCTCCCTGCTGACTCTCGAGGCATGAGCCTGTGGAAGGAGAGCACAGGTGTTAGACCCCCCCCCGTTGCCTGTAACCCACTACTGTGACAGTCAATGGTAAACAGTAATGTAGAAGGCAGGCCCCCCCCCCCCTCCCCTCTACAGACAGACAGACTACAGGGTCCTACTCCTCCAGTCTACAACCTGCCTTCCTGAGGTTAGTCCCCAGCTCATATTAGTCTTTATGGAAGGGGAGGATCAGTACATGCACTTTGATTTGTAATGCAGTGGAAAAGGTGTTGCATCTCTCTGAAAGTAATTTGTTGATTGTATTATAATAAATGTTGACACATTTGAGTATAGTTACGGGTAGCTTTCTTTAGCTGAAACTTATCGAGGCATCAATGTTCATGAAATAAATCTAAACAACTAATCCCCATAGGTATGATGGTGGTGGTACTATAAAACACAACTGAAATCTAGAAAGTCCGAGAATAATAAACAGGAAACGAAAGGAGGAGGAAACAGGGTAAGAAGGAACAGAGAGAAAAAAAGGTACTTTGCCGTGTTAATGTTTTAGCATACCATTCACAGCTAGCGTGAAAGACCTTCCGTTTCAAGTCTTTGCCCTTTACTTTGCTGAGCCCAAAGTTTTCTAGTGGAGTTTTGGGAAGGAGCTGAAATATCAAGCTCTCTTTGGTTGGAAAGGTGAAGACAAGCCACAAAGCCACAGGTGAGAGAAAGGGGAGGAGAGGAAGAGGGGAGGGGAGGGGAAGAGAGGAAAGGGGAGAAGAGGGGAGGAGGAGAGAAGAAAAAGAGGGGAGTAGAGGAAATGGGAAGGGAGGAGAGGAAGAAGAAGAGGGGAGAGGGGAGGGTAATGGAGGGGCGTAGAGGAAATGGGAGGGGAGGGCAGGAGAGGAAGAAGAAGAGGGGAGAGGGGAGGGTAATGGAGGGGCGTAGAGGAAATGGGAGGGGAGGGCAGGAGAGGAAGAAGAAGAGGGGAGAGGGGAGGGTAATGGAGGGGCGTAGAGGAAATGGGAGGAGAGGAGAGGAAGAAGAAGAGAGGAGAGGGGAGGGTAATGGAGGGGCGTAGAGGAAATGGGAGGAGAGGAGAGGAAGAAGAAGAGAGGAGAGGGGAGGGTAATGGAGGGGCGTAGAGGAAATGGGGGGAGGGCAGGAGAGGAAGAAGAAGAGGGGAGAGGGGAGGGTAATGGAGGGGAGTAGAGGAAATGGGAGGGGAGGAGAGGAGAGGAAGAAGAAGAGGGGAGAGGGGAGGGTAATGGAGGGGAGTAGAGGAAATGGGAGGGGAGGAGAGGAAGAAGAAGAGGGTAGAGGGCAGGGTAATGGAGGGGAGTAGAGGAAATGGGAGGGGAGGAGAGGAGAGGAAGAAGAAGAGGGGAGAGGGGAGGGTAATGGAGGGGAGTAGAGGAAATGGGAGGGGAGGGGAGGAGAGGAAGAAGAAGAGGATACAACAGGATAAAGGAGGTCAGTAGCACAGAAGAAGGAAAATGAGACAGGAGAGGAGGAAGAAATGAAGGATTAGGCAGGGAAGGAGCGGTACAGCGGGGTGGAGCGAGCAAGGAAACGATTGGAAAAAAGCAAAAAGAAGACAAAGACAACAGGAGAGAGAAAAGGAGAGAAGAGACAAGAGGTGTGAGCAGTGACAAGGCTAAGAGGGAATCAATAGAAGGTGCGCACAGAACAGACAGAAGCACCATCTAAACACACTCAATACAGTCAGGTCACACACACACACACACACACACACACACACACACACACACACACACAAAGCATTTCGCTACACTCGCATTAACATCTGCTAACCATGTGTATGTGACAAATAAAATTTGATTTGACACACACACACACACACACACACACACACACACGCACATTAATGCAATGATTCCACTTACTTACCGACATTTACACTTACATTAAATAATGATCTTCAGGGCCATTGTTATCATCTATAGTTACATACCTTGTGTGTGTCTATGCCACCCATGAATACAGAGTGCAACTGTACTGTGCTCTGACTGGACTCATAAAAGACTTAACAGACAAAGAAAATCTACTGAACAATCCAGATGTACTGAACACACCAAGGCGGCAAAGAACCCGTGTTACAATAAGTTACTGCTCAGGAACGCACAGAGGAAGATTCTGGTTAGAACAAACCAAATCATTTAGAGTGTTAGTGAAAAGGCTTGGGCCTGTCTGGCCTGCTATGGTGGAAGCGTGCAAGGACTGAGGTTCACGTTAATGTTAGATAGACGTCCAACTGACAACATGATGGAGCAGATACAAGAAACAGGGAAAAAGTGAGAGAAGCAGATTTGGTCAGTGGAGAGAGAGACATACAGAGACACACAGAGAGGTATCGTGAGAAGTAGAGTGGTCATAACATTGTTACAAGTCAAACAGAACGAAGTGGCAGCAGAGACAGCGTAAGTTTGTTAGCTGTGGGGTTTCCTGGAGTCTTACCTTTAGATATACACAAGTGATAGATTATGATCTACAGGGGGAAACATAAGACAAAGGAAAATAAAACAAAAAACAAAATTTAAATGGCAAACCAAAAAAAGAAAGAGAAATAAAAATGAAAATAACCACAAAAAAGAAGCATAACAGAAATATGATCATTTGCGGTTTGGAGGAGCAGAGAGTCCGTGGTGGACTGGTGTTATCAACACGGGCAATAATTCATCAAGACAAGGTTTTGGAGCTGAAAAACACTCATCATTTCATTCTGTACTAGGAGAACTAAAGTTCAGGAAAGCACAGGTCAGTGCTACTATAATTACATTACAACATTACCATAATTATATCAGGTATTTTTCAGTCAAAAAACATGTTTATTTTTCTCATTACGTGGAGAAAAGAACATGCACAGACATGCATCTTTTTATAAATGAAAGGGTCGCAAATTCAAACTGTCAAAAAGCAAAGTCTGATGGACAGATTCAAAATTCGCACATCTGAGCAATCTTTGTTGCAGGTGCATGGTAACAGTTGAAAACATGAGAAAAAATAAGAAACCCGCACACACTTATTAAGCTTTACATATCGGCCTCGTCAGAGACATTGTGAGTATTTTTAATTTGCACTTTTATGTAGACATTGCTCCACCCACATCCGTTCAATGCATCGAATGGGGTTGGAGTCGAGGGAAAATAAAACACGTGTTGCCAAATATAACAATGCGCATTTCATAAGTATTCTAACAAAGTGTGTACATAAAATGTATTAAACACATCTGTAAAACCGCAAAGAGGACATCAACATATCAAGTAAGTTTTCAAAAATCATTGGGTACAGTGCAAGAAATGTACAGATTCCAAATATTTGTAGACATATAGAGTATCAGTCAGAAATTTGAAGACACCTTTTCATTCAAGGGTTTTTCTTTACTTCTACTGTTTTCTACATTGTAGAATAAACTATGAAATAACACATATGGGATCATGTAGTAACAAAAAAGTTATGTTAAACAAATCAAAATATATTTTAGATTCTTCAAAGTAACCAACCTTTGCCTTGACAGCTTTGCACACTTTTGACATTCTCTCAACCAGCTTCATGAGGAATGCTTTTCCAACAGTCTTGAAGGAGTTCCCACATATACTGGGCACTTGTTCCTGCTTTTCATTCACTCTGCAGTCCCAAACCATCTCAATTGGGTTAAGGTCAGGTGATTGTGGTATTTGGTATTTGATTAGGATCCCCATTAGCAGGTTGCAAAAGCAGCAGCTACTTTTCCTGGGGTCCACACAAAACAGGAAACATGACATAATACAGAACACCAATAGACAAGAACAGCACAAGGACAGAACTACATACATTTTGGAGGACAGGTCATCTGATGCAGCACTACATCACTCTCCTTCTTTGTCAAAAAGCCCTTACACAGCCCGGAGGTGTGTTGGGTCATTGTCCAGTTGAAAAACAAATGATAGCCACACTAAGCGCCAACCAGATGGGATGGCGTATCGCTGCAGAATGCTGTGGTAGCCATGCTGGTTAAGTGTGCCTTGAATTATAAATAAATCACAGACAGTGTCACCAGTAAAGCACCCCCACACCATCACACCTCCTCCTCCATGCTTCACGGTGGGAACTACACATGCAGAGATCATCTGTTCATCTACTTTGTGTCTCACAAAGACATGGCAGTTGGAACCAAAAATCTCAAATCTCCTTCGCATTGGTGTCCTTTAGTAGTGGTTTCTTTGCAGCAATTCGACCATGAAGGCCTGATTCCAGCAGTCTCCCCTGAACATAGGATGTTGAGATGTGTCTGTTACTTGAACTCTGTGAAGCATTTATTTCAGCTGCAATTTCTGAGGCTGGTAACTCTAATGAACTTATCCTCTGCAGCAGAGGTAACTCTGGGTCTTCCTTTCCTGTGGCGGTCCTCATGAGAGCCACTTTCATAAAGGTGCTTGATGGTTTTTGCGACTGCACTTGAAGAAACTTTGACATTTTTTGAAAATGTCCAGATTGACTGACCTTCATGTCTTAAAGCAATGATGGACTGTTGTTTCTCTTTGCTTATTTGAGCTGTTCTTGCCATTATATGGACTTGGTCTTTTACCAAATAGGGCTACCTTCTGTATACCACCCCTACCTTGTCACAACACAACGGATTGGCTCAAACTCATTAAGAAGGAAAGAAATACCTCAAATGAACTTAAAATATATTTTGATTTGTTTAACACTTTTTTGGTTACTACATGATTCCATATGTGTTATTTCATAGTTTTGATGTCTTCACTATTACTATACAATGTAGAACATAGTAAAAATAAAGAAAAACTCTGGAATGACCTTTTTACTGCTACATGCTACAGTACACGCATGTAGAAAATGAAAGGGTCACCCAGCCAGAAGACTAGTCAACTAGTCAAGAAGAATACTATACTGTGACACAGAGCTGTTCTCGCTCTGTTCTCATATTTCTAATGTTAGTCACAGATGGAAGATGATGTGTGCTCATAAAGCAGTAAATTACAGTAAGAGAATAAAATAAATACACTTAAAACAATATACCCAGTGCCAGACAATGAGGCTGGAGAGAGAATCAATGTGATATGAGAACATGGGAAGACCAAAAATGCCCTGGGCCTGGCAGAGCACTTATCACCCCAGGAGAGAGAGGGGGATACACGTGGCTAACTGTTCTATCTAGGGGAAACACTGTATTCAGTGTGTATTTTATAATAATTTAAAAAGACTATGGAGGTGTATAGAAGACACAACTAGTGTGGTTTATGGCAAGTAGCGTGGTTAAGGTCATTATGGCAAGTAGCGTGGTTAAGGTCATTATGGCAAGTAGCGTGGTTAAGGTCATTATGGCAAGTAGCGTGGTTAAGGTCATTATGGCAAGTAGCGTGGTTAAGGTCATTATGGCAAGTAGCGTGGTTAAGGTCATTATGGCAAGTAGTGTGGTTAAGGTCATTATGGCAAGTAGTGTGGTTAAGGTCATTATGACAAGTAGTGTGGTTAAGGTCATTATGGCAAGTAGTGTGGTTAAGGTCATTATGGCAAGTAGTGTGGTTAAGGTCATTATGGCAAGTAGTGTAGTTAAGGTTATTATGGCAAGTAGTGTGGTTAAGGTCATTATGGCAAGTAGTGTAGTTAAGGTTATTATGGCAAGTAGTGTGGTTAAGGTCATTATGGCAAGTAGTGTGGTTAAGGTCATTATGGCAAGTAGTGTGGTTAAGGTCATTATGGCAAGTAGTGTGGTTAAGGTCATTATGGCAAGTAGTGTAGTTAAGGTTATTATGGCAAGTAGTGTGGTTAAGGTCATTATGGCAAGTAGTGTGGTTAAGGTCATTATGGCAAGTAGTGTGGTTAAGGTCATTATGGCAAGTAGTGTGGTTAAGGTCATTATGGCAAGTATACTCAGACAGACTGAGTATACAGTGATCTTACCTGGGTCTGACGGGAGGTGGAGGTAGGGAGCGGGGCAGAAGACTCTTGCTGCATAGTCCTCGAAGGTGGTTGGCTCCAGGTGGTGCTGTACGATGGTCTCCAGGTAACGCGCTCTCTCCTCGTAGCTGGGCCAAAGGTCAAGGGTCAAAGGTCATTCAGCATGAGACACAGAACACATAAGGATTACAAGACCTCTCTCAGGGAGATAACAAAAACCAAATAGAAATTAGTGACTGGGAGGAAAAAACAACGCCCTTTGGGACGGCATTACCTGGTGCAGCACTGTACCCACCTACCTACTCTAGTCTAGATCAAATCTCAGCCTCTCATCTATTACCCCCCCCGCCTCTCTCTTTTCTCTGTCAACCAAATAAGTCTCCCTAATCAGACTCTCTGGCCATAATGACAACTATCCACTGCCATTAGGCGCTCCTAGGTAAAAAGAGACGAAAGACACAACCATCTCCGTCCGACCCATAATATCAAAAGTGTATTAGGAACCTATCATTGGCTTTTGAATATCATGACATTTGGCAACAGTGGCCTTTTTACTGTCTCTATTACCCAGTTAAGTAAAAATGATGGTATTCTGTTAATGGATTGGATTGGATTAGAGTTGGGATGTTGCATATGGGTTTTCTACATGAATACGGCAGGCAGAGAGGAGAGAGAAGCGGAGAGAGAGAGGAACAGAGAAGTAGACAGAGAGTATAGGAGAAAGCGAGAGAAAGCAATGGAGAGAGAGAAAGGGTGAGGAACTCCTCTCCTGCTGGGGTGAGGAAGGGGAGAGGATATTTTGGGAGCAGCCCTGTGCGCTGTGTATCTAGGGGTGAGGAGCTGCTTGGCGTGAGCTGACACGAGGAACAACTGCCAAACAGACTCTCTCACACACAAGGAAGTGTAAGAGGCTGCACAGCAGGGGGAGAACAGCACTCCAGTGGATCTGCCGCCTGCCTTTTCCTGTTTCCCAGCACCCCACTTCCTGCTCGCTGTTAGAGCAACCAGAAATGCTGCTCAGACAGGGCGATGGCTGTGAGAAGCAGGGAGTGTGTGTGTTGTGTGAGACAGTAACTGTGTGTGTGTATATATGTGTGAGTGTGTGTGTCACAGTAATAATGATCAAGTTAATGCATGTCTGTCAGCAGGCACCAAATCAGACTCCTTAAAACCTCTCCCATTTCATGCCACTTGCAGAGAAAAAAGATGCCCCACACGCCTCTGACACAGAGAGACATGTCACACTGACACCAGGGCACTAACACTGGGAGGAAAACAACATCAAAAACCAATCACCTCTCTTGATGGATGTTGGAGATGGAGTTAGAGTCAATGAGTGCCTCATCAAGCCAACAGGTTTTCTACTGTTTACCTGCTCCATTTAATTCAAACATCTCACAAGAACATACGTCTATTGAGTCTTGATATCAGTATTTCAGCCTTTCACTACACCCATGTTACTGTGTGAGGTTCCAACCCAATAACAGAGCCTGGCAGTGTTTCTTATGGACCGATAGGTGTACAGTATCAGTATTGTCTTTCAGCCTTATTCACGGCAACCATGTAAGTCACTGTGTGAGGTGCTGTGTCTGGCGGCCTCGAGGTAGGTAAACAAACACATGTCTGGTCAGACCAGGGCAGCTGTGCCTGACATCAACTTGGAGAGGAGCAGAGAGGAGAAATGAGGAGAAGCAGCTCCACTGCTGTGTTATTTAATGGTAATCATCATTTCAGCCTCCTTATTCTTTCTCTTCCATCTTGTTCTCCCCCTGTCCTGCGTGATGCGCTGCTAATGCCACCCTGTCAGCACGACAACTAATCCCTTCGCACTGTTGACTTGAGATGTTCTTTTGTGCGTCTGTAAAAAAAAAACGAGGTGAAGAAAAAAATGTTTTTTTTAAAAACCATCAAATAGGCCCTGGCCTCAGCTCCGTCTGCTAATATACGGGAATTGAATTTTTGATGTGTATTTCTTTTAACAGCTTGTTAAAGAAGAAAAGTGTCTTTAGGTTTTTCTCTCCAGCCTTACAGCCTCTCGAGTGGGGATAGGAGCAGTAGAGAGGAGAGGAGAGAGGAGTGAGGGGGAAGGAGAGGGGTCTTTTGTGTATTACCAGAAACTAATTTTCCCTGTGGATGAAAGGAAAAAAGAGAAAATGCTCCTGCCCCCCCCACCAAGCTTTTCATTGTCACTGTGCTCAACTCCCGGCTCTCGGAGGAAAGAGGACAAATTGCTAGTGAAGAGACACCAGAAGCGAGCTTGTTAGCACATTATGGGTGGTGGAGGGTGTGTGTTTGCGTGTGTGATGGAGGCTGTGTGTCTCAATGTGTGTGTGTGTGTGTTGGATGGTGTCTGTCTGTGTGTGTTGGATGGTGTCTGTCTGTGTGTGTGTTGGATAGTGTGTGTCTGTGTTGGATAGTGTGTGTGTGTTGGATAGTGTGTGTCCGTGTGAAGGGGACCATGGTGGGCTACAGGAACAGTTCCCTGGCGTCGTGTTAATTCAGCACACAGAACATACTGCTGCTGATAGCCTCCAAATGTATGCCTTTTCTCCTTTCTTTTCCCTGTGCCCAACCTCCATCCTTCCCTGTGCTGAAGGAGTGAGTGTGCCAGGAGAAGGAGAGAGCTGCCAGGCCTCCCCAGAGGAGGAGGGAGAGAGCGCTGTGTTGCTCTAAACAAGACATGGCTCTCCTCTATTTGGAGGAGATTCAGGACCAAGAGCGTCTCGCCACTGAGCAGAGCTCACAGAGAGAACACAGGCCCAACATCGACCTGTGCACTTCAGAGCTCACAGAGAGAACACAGGCCCAACATCAACCTGTACACTTCAGAGCTCACAGAGAACACAGGCCCAACATCAACCTGTACACTTCAGAGCTCACAGAGAACACAGGCCCAACATCAACCTGTACACTTCAGAGCTCACAGAGAACACAGGCCCAACATCAACCTGTACACTTCAGAGCTCACACACAATGACATGGATGAGGACAAGGATGACAGGAAAGGAGGGAGAAGTGACCTGTGAGACAAAGCAGACAATATGAATGTACTCTACAGAGAGCACATATCAGGCTTTTGTGCCCAGTGAGTCAAATAGCATTTCCTTCTTTAAATGCGCCACAATTGAAAACAGTATGGCCCCCTGGTAATTACAACTGCAAATGAGAGGGGAAAGGTGTACACCTAGCTAGGGGATCAAACTGACACCTTCAGGATGTCACCCCCCCCCCCCCCCCCCCTTCACATCAATTTATATTATTGGAACCTAACAGTCCTCCTTGGGGTGTTGCATTGCTGGCATCTTCAAAAAGAAAACACAGTAAGAATGTGGAGAGCCCGGACGGAAGAGCCTACTGTTCTAATGTGAGACGAGAGCAGAGCATCACTACAGAGAGAAAAAGTGGGGACATGTTTCCCAGTCTCAGTAACTGTCCCTCTACACTGCTTCAACACAGCTCTGCAATCAGGCCCCACTACCAAACAGAGGGCCAATCTGCCAAATCTCCCACTACCAAACAGAGAGCCAATCTGCCAGTCAGGCCCCACTACCTAACAGAGAGCCAATCTGCCAGTCAGGCCCCACTACCAAACAGAGAGCCAATCTGCCAGACAGAGTTAATATGGACACGATCATTAACCCAGTTAGAACGGGAGAATACACATTACATTCAACATCTCCTGACAATTATGTCCATCCACTGCAGCATCCGATGCAGGTATAACTGACATTCTTCAAGAATCAATGTGTATATGGTTCATTTAAAATTATCATAAACAGCTGTACATATCACAGAGTGGGCCTTTAGGTGAAGGTCAGGGGTTTTGACACATTTCTACTAAATAACCCCAGATCAGACACATGACTAGCATCAGTCAACGGACCAGCGACTACAAGAATCCCAGGGCTCCACATTGCTCATCTCACAGCCCAAGAATGATCAAATTGAATTTTGATGAAAATATGGGGCAGCAGAAACGGACCCAATATCAGTGATTCTAACTGGCAGTGTTCATACAGCTACCTGCTTTATTCTGCACCACAGGGCAATGGGAGAGAGAACAGAGCAGAGAGAGAAAGAGAGGGGGAGAAAAAACATCACATAAATAATTGAATTTGACGAGTTTTACAGACTATGATTACAGAAATCTATGTGTGCCCTGAAGTGCAGGGTAATCGGTTTATTCCCCCATCTGATGGCTGCGATATAGAGGGTCTAACAGTGATTTTATTACTGTTAGGAGGACGGAGGGAGCTGTGGCTGACTGCCATAGCCCTCCTTGTCATTACAGCCAATGTCCCCCTCGCTCCCTCCATCGCCAGCCCCCAGATGGGAGGAGAAATAGCCCAGCTAATGCTCCTCCGCCTGGGGCCACACAGTCACAGATCTGGGGCCCTCTGGAGTCAGATCCACTCCTATTAATCTCCTACCAAACCGAATTGGAGGGCTGCCTATGAAAAATGGCTCCAGGACTTGAAGCCCTGATTTATCTCTCGATCATTCTGCCCTCCCCCCTCCCCAGGGGATGGGGAGATGGTGCTCACTGCTCACACTGCCTGCTGACACAAATTCAACATTTACTTCATGTTTAAAGGCGAACCGGAGCGATTGCTAACGTTCTCACAGGCAGGAGGAAACACATACATGGGAATAATGATTCATGAATTAGAGGAGGGAGGTTTACATGCATGTCAATTGTTTTTCTCTGAACTGTGCTCTGTATGTAGGAGAATCTGTTATAAAGAATCTGTTTATTTAGCCAATACATGTATTCAGAGAATACATTCATTTTAACCATACATCCACAGTAGAGGTCGACCGATTAATCGGAATGGCCGATTAATTAGGGCCGATTTCAAGTTTTCATAACAATCGGAAATTGGTATTTTTCTTTTTTTTACACCTTTATTTAACAAGGCAAGTCAGTTAAGAACTGATTCTTATTTTCAATGACGGCCTAGGAACAGTGGGTTAACTGCCTTGTTCAGGGGCAGAACGACAGATTTTTACCTTGTCAGCTCGGGGATTCAATCTTGCAACCTTACGGTTAACTAGTCCAACGCTCTAACCACCTGCCTCTCATTGCACTGCCTGCCTGTTACACAAATGCAGAAAGAAGCCAAGGTAAGTTGCTAGCTAGCATTAAACTTAGCTTATAAAAAAGAATCAATCAATCAATCATAATCACTAGTTATAACAATGTTATAGTCCTAGTTAGTACTAGTTATAGTCAACACATGGTTGATGATATTACTAGTTTATCTAGCGTGTCCTGTGTTGCATATAATCGATGCAGTGTGCATTCGCGAAAAAGGACTGTCGTTGCTCCAACGTGTACCTAACCATAAACATCAATGCCTTTCTTAAAATCAATACACAAGTATATATTTTTAAACCTGCATATTTAGTTAATATGGCCTGCTAACATGAATTTCTTTTAACTAGGTATATTGTGTCACTTCTCTTGCAAGAGAGTCAGGGTATATGCAGCAGTTTGGGCCGCCTGGCTTGTTGCGAACTGTGTGAAGACTATTTCTTCCTAACAAAGACAGCCAACTTCGCCAAACGGGGGATGTTTTAACAAAAGCACATTTGCGAAAAAAGCACAATCATTGCACGACTGTACCTAACCATAAACACTAATGCCTTTCTTAAAATCAATACACAGAAGTATATATTTTTAAACCTGCATATTTAGCTCAAATAAATCCAGGTTTCCAGGTGAAATTGTGTCACTTCTCTTGCGTTCATTGCACGCAGAGTCGGGGTATATGCAACAGTTTGGGCCGCCTGGCTCGTTGCGAACAAATTTTCCAGAATTTTACGTAATTATAACATAACATTGAAGGTTGTGCAATGTAACAGCAATATTTAGACTTATGGATGCCATCCGTTAGATAAAATACAGAACGGTTCTGTATTTCACTGAAAGAAAAAACTTTTTATTTTTTCAAAATTATCGTTTCCGGATTCGACCATATTAATGACCAAAGGCTCGTATTTCTGTGTGTTATTATGTTAGAATTAAGTCTATGATTTGATAGAGCAGTCTGACTGAGCGGTGGTAGACAGCAGCAGGCTCGTAAGCATTCATTCAAACAGCACTTTCCTGCGTCTTGCCAGCAGCTCTTCGCTGTGCTTCAAGCATTGAGCTGTTTATAACTTCAAACCTATCAACTCCCGAGATTAGGCTGGTGTAACCGATGTGAAATGGATAGCTAGTTAGCGGGGTGCGCGCTAATAGCGTTTCAAACGTCACTCGCTCTGAGACCTTGAAGTAGTTGTTCCCCTTGCTCTGCAAGGGCCGCGGATTTTGTGGAGCGATGGGTAACGATGCTTCGAGGGTGGCTGTTGCCAATGTGTTCCTGGTTCGAGCCCAGGTAGGGGCGAGGAGAGGGACGGAAACTATACTGTTACACTGGCAATACTAAAGTGCATATAAGAACATCCAATAGTTGAAGGTATACAAACACATACACACAGCTTATCTCAGAGCCTGTAGCTGACCTGCAGCGAACCCCCCCGCCTCAAAATAATAGTAGAGAGAAGTTTACATAAACTCAATTAGTATTTGGTAGCATTGCCTTTAAATAGTTTAACTTGGGTCAAAAGTTTCAGGTAGCCTTCCACAAGCTTCCCACAATAAGTTGGGTGAATTTTGGCCCATTACTCCTGACAGAGCTGGTGTAACTAAGTCTGGTTTGTAGCTTGGCTCTCTCGCACACACTTTTTCAGTTCTGCCTACAAATGTTCTATAGTCAGGGTTTTGTGATGGCCACTCCAATACCTTGACTTTGTTTTCCTTAAGACATTTTGCCACAACTTTGGAAGTATGCTTGGGGTCATTGTCCATTTGGAAGACCCATTTGCAACCAATTTTTTATCTTCCTGACTGATGTCTTGAGATGTTGCTTCAATATATCCACATCATTTTCGTTCCTCATGATGTCATCTATTTTGTGGTTGGAATGTTCTTCGGCTTGCATGCCTCCCCCCTTTTCCTCCAAACATAACGATGTTTATGGTCAAACAGTTCTATTTTTTTGTTTCATCAGACCAGAGGACACTTCTCCAAAAAGTGCAATCTTTGTCCCCATGTGCAGTTGCAAACTGTAGTCTGGCTTTTTGATTACGGCTTTGGAGCAGTGGCTTCTCGGCCTTTCAGGTTATGTCGGTATAGGAATCGTTTTACTGTGGATATAGATACCTTTGTACCCATTTCCTCCAGCATCTTCATAAGGTCCTTTGCTGTTGTTCTGGGATTGATTTGCACTTTTCTCACCAAAGTACGTTCATATCTAGGAGACAGAACGTGTCTCCTTCTTGAGCAGTATGACGGCTGCGTGGTCCCATGGTGTTTATACTTACATACTATTTTGTACAGATGAACGTGATACCTTCGGGCATTTGGAAATTGCTCCCAAGGATGAACCAGACTTGCGGAGGTCTACAGTTTTTTTCTGAGGTCTTGGTTGATTTCCCCATGAAGTCAAGCAGAGGCACTGAGCTTGAAGGTCAGCCTTGAAATACATCCACAGATACACCTCCAATTGACTCAACTGATGTCAATTAGCCTATCAGAAGCTTCTAAAGCCATGATGTCATTTTCTGGAATTTTCCAAGCTGTTTAAAGGCACAGTCAACTTAGTGTATGTAAACTTCTGACCCACTGGAATTGTGATAGATTATTTCCCTTATAATTCACTGTCTGTCAACAATTGTTGGAAAAATGACTTGTGTCATGCACCAAGTAGATGTCCTAACCGATTTGCCAAAACTATAGTTTGTTAACAAGAAATTTGTAGAGTGGTTGAAAAACGAGTTAATGACACTAACCTAAGTGTATGTAAACTTCCGACTTCAACTGTATACACAAACTGTTATCAGCTGTATAAATAGGCATAAATACGGCATTAGGAAAATAATTATGCATAGAAAAAGAATGTGCTCGTCAATGTATCTTGATTTCATTTTACATTAGAACGCAATTAGATTGATTACTAGATCTAATATTTCTTAACTAAATTGAATCGACTGCTTTATGAGAGAGCACGGATGTAGAGTGATACATCTGAATTAGTGTACAGATGATGTCTGTGCTAAAGAAATAAATCTGAGTCAACAGCATCACAGTGGTCAGGAGGACAGAGCAGCTATAGGGTCAGAGCCAATCAGAACAAACAGAGAGAAGAAGAGTGGGAGAGCAAGATTAGTTGTGAGCCCGCCTCCTCTTTCCTTTATTTACTCCCACCTTCTTTGACAGGAAACAATTAGCTAAGCACCCCCCCCCCCCCCCCTTCGCTGTCTCTCTCTCACACACACACACCAGGCTGCTGCGGTACTGGAACACAATGGGGCCCATTGTGGGAGCTGGCAGTGTGTGGCTGCGCTGCCCGTTAGGCATTTGGCTGCGCCTGGCTGTGTTTGTGTGTGTGTGTGTGAGAGGGGGGAGAGTGGAGGGACAAAAGGAGCCCATGCCCAAACCTTTAATCAGCTCAGTTAGGGAGGGATGAAAGCACTGACCCCCCCTGCCTCCCTTCCACCTCTCCCCCTGCCTCTCTCCTCACCTCCCTCCCCCCTGCCTCTCTCCCTTTACCCACCCTCCCTCTCTCCCCCTACCCACACTCCCTCTGCCTCTCCCCCTCCACTATCATGCTCCACCATATGCTGACCCCAGCAGCAGGGCAGTTATCGCTGCCAATCAGAAGCCAGAGCGCGTGTGAGAGAGCGAGTGAGAGAGGCTGCCCCTACTGCCAGTCTCTTATTGGCTCACATTCACACACCACTGGACTGGCAGGGCCAATGGTGAAATCGCTTAGTGACTCTCCTCTCTCTCTCTCCCCTTCATCCTCCTCCTCAACCAACATTGTTTCTCCAGCTCCACAATCGGCCATTGACAGATGGAAGGTGGCTGTGGCTCACAGTTACATTTGACTCTACCTTCAGCCTTCCAAACAGCTTGAGAGCAGTCCCTCATCCCCAGCCTCAAGCCAGACAGATCAGATGGGCAAAATAGAGGGAAACATGTGTGTGTGTAAGGGGGGTGAGTGAGAAGGGGGGTGAGTGAGACCGGAGGTTGTTGAATGTTATCAGGGGGCCTCAGCTCGGATGGACCACATGGTCCAACAGCTGTAGAGGGGGTCCTGTAGAGGGGCTGGATGGTCAAGCCCCTGGCCCCAAGGCCAGAGAGGTCAACCTAGCTTTAATCACCCCCAAATATTCTAACACTAACTAAACAGTGTGGTAACAGCTAACCTGTCCTGTGCTGATCATCTTTCCCCCAGCCATGACCTTCACTACACTAAAAACATGTCAATCACACAGCCCCCAAATGCACTGGGAGGCAGTGGGAAGGAGGGCTGAGGATCTAGAGGATGTGTGTTGTGTGTGACTGCTGCAGAACAGATCCCCAAACTGGCTGGTTGGTGTGAATGCAAGCGCACAACAAGGTTTCTGTTATGACAATGTGACTGGGAAGATTTTAATTTACCAGCCATTTGAGGGAGTCTACTACCCACAATGATCAGAATGACAAAAATCACATTTGGATTATGGTTATACATATTATCAGAACATGCAACTCATGCAATGAAGCAGCCAACAAAACATAATTTAAAAAAAATTAATTGTGCCAAAATTCAATTTTCAGGAAAACACCATTCTAAACCGCTCGCCTGATAGCGGTTCCATATGTGACAGAGATGAACATCTCTACTACAAACTTAGAAAGAGGGGCAATCTAACCATCCAACAACTAGAATGGGTAGCGAATATGATTACAATCTGCCTCTGGCTTCTGGACAACGAAAGAAAGTTGATATGAAAACCAATAGAAAAGGAGAGAAATGGTATAGCGGTGGGTCCAATAGGGAAGTAAATGAAATCGAGGATAATTAGCCTCTTTAAAAAAAAATGCTGTGTATTGTTTCAAATCACAAGCTCGTAGGCCTAAACCTATTTGGGAATCCCGCAATTTGGGCAGCGCGCGCGGCAATAGGCGTAACTCATTACTGAGTTGCGGCTGTCAGTGAAAAGCATCTAAAATATGTGTCTTGAGTATAATTTTAAATGTTGAGACAAGAAGGGGAGGGGTGTGTGGTGAAAATGGACTCAAGGCGTCGAAAGCATTCCACAGGGATGCTGGCCCATGTTGACTCCAATGCTTCACAGTTGTCAAGTTGGCTGGATGTGCCTTGGGTGGTGGACCATTCTTAACAGGAAACTGTTGACCGTGAAAAACCCAAATGAAACTGTTCCAGTACTTGACAAACCGGTGCGCCTGGCACCTACTACCATACTCTGTTCAAAGGCACTTCAATCGTTTGTCTTTCCCATTCACCATACGAATGGCACGCATACACAATCCACGTCTCAATTGTCTCGTGGCTTAAAAATCCTTCTTTAACCTGTCTCCTCCCCTTCATCTGCACTGATTGAAGTGGATTTAACAAGTGACATCACTAAGGAATCATAGCTTTCACCTGGATTCACCGGGTCAGTCTATGTCATGGAAAGAGCAGGCATTTACCGTTCTCAATCTCTGAGTGGAAACGTTGTTTGCAGAGTTCACAACCTGCAACACTTGTAAGAAACAAGTTTCGGTTGAATTCATAACCATCATTTACGAGATTTGTACATTTGTTCATCTTCTTTTGTTTGGAGTGCTCCATGTGAACAATTAGCATGTGTCTGGTTTCTCTGTCCTGCTCGGAAATGTAGAAAATTCTTTAACTTCAATTGCAAATGATAATATATTAAAAACTATAGTTCCTCACAGTAAACTGTGAAAAATCTCTCCAATAATCTCCCCCTCGTTAATCACCAATCCTCGTCGTGAACGAGTTCAATGTGCTCATTTCTTTAGCCGCCAATGGATCACGGTGCATCAATGTGTCCATATGGCAGAGGCTGGTGATCTCGTATTAGTTGACTTTTAACTGAGATTTTTATCATTTTAATTCACATTTTTATGATTAACCAGGTGACAATAATTTTAAGAAACGAAAACGTTATTATTTAAATGAAACCTTTCTATGAAAATGCGCATCTGAAAAATCTTAACTGGCACGCAGAACGGTAGAAATGTTAGGATAACTTAAGTCTTCATATAATAATTCCCATGGACGGATTTTGCCTATAGGCCACTTTAGAGTAAGGTAAGACATGAATCGTAATATGAAATAAAGCATACAAGTTTCAAACAATCAAGTATGTTTTCAAAATGCCTCCAGCTCACATTGTAAAATGGTGGGTGACCCGCTGATAGCCTGTTGCCTGCAGTAGAATGGTGAGAATGGGCGGCGCACTTCAATTACCAGTTGAGAAATAAAAATAGTAGCTTGACGGTCAAATGTATTTACATTGATTCATTTTGGCCAGCAACAGTTTTATTTATTGGCTTTTCATTATTATATATATATTTTAAAAATCGGCCAAAAGCTGGCAATTGAAGGCTAATGGAAACTCTGACACACACACTGGCTTTGGGAAGTAGCAACAGTGCATTCGGAAAGTATTCAGACCCCTTCACTTTTTCCAAATGTCCTTATGTTACAGCCTTATTCTAAAATTGATTAAATAGTTTTTTCCCCCTCATCAATCTGTGTTTGGACCCCAGGAAGAGTAGCTGTAATGGGGATCCCTAATAAATACAAATACACAATATCCCATAATGACAACAAAAAAAAACTGTTTCTTAGAAATCTTTGCAAATGTATGTGAATATATATATATATATATATATATATATATATATATATATATATATATATATATATATATATATATATATATATATATATATATATATATATATATATATATATATATATATATATATAAAACAACTGAAATATGACATTTATTCAGACCCTTCACTCTTGAAGCACCTTTGGCAACGACTACAGCCTCGAGTCTTCTTGGGTATGACGCTACAAGCTTGGCACACCTGTATGTGGGGAGCTTCTCCTATTCTTCTCTGCAGATCCTCTCAAGCTCTTTCAGGTTGAATGGGGAGCATCGCTGCACAGCTATTTTCAGGTCTCTGTACTTTGCTCCAGTCATCTTTCACCCAAACCGGACTTGTCTCCCAGTCTCTGCCACTGAAAAACATCCCCACAGCATGATGCTGCCAACACCATGCTTCACTGTAGGGATGGTGCCAGGTTTCCTCCAGATGTGACGCTTGGCATTCAGCCAAAATAGTTCAATCTTGGTTTCATCAGACCAGAGAATCTTGTTTTTTTTTTGTCTTGTCTTGCCTATTACTGAGGAGTGGCTTCCGAGGCTCTCTTGCTCTCTTTCTTCCTCTCTGGCTGTGTTCGCCCAGCAGCTCCATGATGTGCCATGATTCTTAGCACTGCCTGATGCCAGGTACTGTAGCAGCTTTCTGCCATTTGAGTCCACCAGACATTAAGACCAGCAGCAGAAAAACGGGGCCATTTTCTCCCTTTTAAGCACTGATTTCACAGTCATGGCAAATGAGGGATCAGTGAGTGGAGGAGGCAGATGGACGAGCCCCAGGGCCAAGAGGAGGAACTTAGTGTGGAGGAGAGAGAGGGGTCGGCGGGCACGTGCAGGAGAGAAGTACAAGGTGTCAGTGGACGGACGGACGGACAGACGGAGACGGACAGACAGACAGACAGACAGACAGACAGACAGACAGACAGACAGACAGACAGACAGACAGACAGACAGACAGACAGACAGACAGACAGACAGACAGACAGACAGACAGACAGACAGACAGACAGACAGAGTGGATGGTAGACAGAGAGAGATGTCATGAGCAGATTAGTGGCTACATTTTTCAGCATGCTTTTACAAAAAGATAGATTTAGAGTTTATTTAGATTTTTTCACAAGGACTTATACAGGATACTACCCTCCACAACATAACCTTTACTCTAAATCAAAACTCCAAACCTACAACCTGAATTTGGATCGAATTAGATTCTTATTCCCAAGGACTATACAGCAAATACTCGGGCAAACCAACGACCAGCAAAAGAAGTACAACAGAAACATGAAAACGCCATCCAACCTGGAACTGAGTGAGTAACATTTAGCCTGAAGTTACTTTTAAATCCAAGTAAAAAAACAAAAATAGATTATTGTAATTTATTTCGTAAGGACTGAATGCTAAGTTAAGGCTACCAAGCTTGCTAGGACAAAACAGATCCGGCTGCAACTTCAATTATCACTGAGGTGTGAAGTAAGGGTTTCAAAGCCCTTGAGCCCAACAATGAGAGTTTCACAGCCTCCACTTCCCAAATGCAGAGGCCTTTGAGGCCCCCTTCTTCATAGCTTCCCTCTGTGCAGAGGTCATCACAATACAGTAACCCTTGGATGTAAAAAAAATGAGAAAGCATAGAAATATATAAAAAAATAAGCTCCTCATGGACAATCCAGAGACATTTTTGGCTAATGTCAACCTGAACAAGTCTGGAACAGTACAGGGCAACCCTATACAGTTTCAGATGGACTTCCACAGAATCAAAGAGGGAGCGCAGCAGGAGAAGTGCTCTCTTGAGGAAGACTCCCCCACCTCGAGTGAGTTAGACCAGAACTCTTCTTTAAACAACCCCACAGACGAGCAACCCCAAGCGGAAAGTCAACCTCCCAGCACAGAGCACTACCCCCTTACTGAAATTAAGAATGAATTAACACAGCTGGAGGTAAGGCAGGTGAAGCTGGAACAGCATGGAACAGCAGGTAAACACACTCCAGTCAGCACAGACCCAGACAACAGTCCAGCACAACAACACCCCCTCAACCAGACCTGGAGGGGGAAAAAGACATGTCTGCATTCTGGACTATGGTGAGACAACTTCAATAGGAGAAAGAGCAGGAGCGGCAGAAGGAGAAGGTGAGAGTGCTGGAGGAGAAGGTGAGAAAGGTGACGTCTGACAGAGAACAACCCATTAGACATCTGGCCACCCCCCCCCCCCCCGTGAAGCCAGCAGAACAGCCCACCTCAGATCCTGACCAAAGTCTTGACACCACAACAGGACAGATGAATGAAGAAACCCAAGCCCAGAGGACCCCACCCCCTCCTAACACACCCCCCACGAGAACACACAAGCCACAGATTATACTTCTTATGGACTCAAATGGGAAATATACAGTTAAAGTCGGAAGTTTACATACACTTAGGTTGGAGACATTAAAACCTGTTTTTCAACCACTCCACAAATTTCTTGTTAACAAACTATAATTTTGGCAAGTCGGTTAGGACATCTACTTTTGTGCATGACAAGTAATTTTTCCAACAATTGTTTACAGACAGATTATTTCACTTATAATTCACTGTATCACAATTCCAGTGGGTCAGAAGTTTACATACACTAGGTCGACTGTGCCTTTAAACAGCTTGGAAAATTCCAGAAAATTATGTCATGGCTTTAGAAGGCTAATTGACATCATTTGAGTCAATTGGAGGTGTACGTGTGGATGTATTTCAAGGCCTACCTTCAAACTCAGTACCTATTTGCTTGAGATCATGGGAAAATCAAAGGAAAATCAGGTAAGACCTCAGAAAAAAAATTGTAGACCTCCACAAGTCTGGTTCATGCTTGGGAGCAATTTCCAAATGCCTGAAGGTACCACGTTCATCTGTACAAACAATAGTACGCAAGTATAACACCATGGGACCACACAGCCGTCATACCGCTCAGGAAGGAGACGCGTTTTGTCTCCTAGAGATGAACATACTTTGGTGTGAAAAGTGAAAACTAATCCCAGAACAACAGCAAATGACCATGTGAAGATGCTGGAGGAAACAGGTACAAAATACTGGGGCCCCTCCTGTTGAGCCTGTACATTAATGATCTGCCTTCTGTCTGTACTGGGTCTGAAGTTCAAATGCATGCAGATGATTCAGTGATATATGTGCATGCAAAGAGCAAACAACAAGCTGCACAAGAACTCACTACTGTAATGGTCCAGGTTACAAAGTGGCTCAGTGACTCGTGTTTGCATCTCAATGTGAAAAAAACTGTTTGCATGTTCTTCACAAAGAGGGCAACAGATGCTACTGAGCCAGATGTCTATGTGTCAAGGGAGAAGCTCCAGGTGGTATCTGATTTTAAGTACCATGGCATCATACTTGATTCCTACCTCTCTTTTAAAAAGCATGTGAAAAAGGTCATTCAACCTAGCTAATTTCCGATTTATACGAAATTGTTTGACTACAGAGGTAGCAAAACTGTACTTCAAATCTATGATGCTCCCCCATTTAACATACTGCTTGACTAGTTGGGCCCAAGCTTTCTGTACAACATTAAAACCTATTCAGTCTGTCTACAAACAGGCTCTCAAAGTGCTTGATAGGAAGCCCAATAGCCATCATCACTATTACATCCTCAGAAAGCATGAGCTCCTGAGTTGGGAAAATCTTGTGCAATACACCAACGCATGTCTTGTATTCAAGATCCTAAATGGCCTGGCTCCCCCTCCACTCAGTATTTTTGTTAAACAGAAAACCCAAACATGTGGCAGCAGATCCACAAGATCTGCAATGAGAGGTGATTGTTTGGTTCCCTTAAGGAAAAGCACCTTTAGTAAATCCCCTTTCTCTGTGAGAGCTTCCCATGTCTGAAATACACTGCCATCAGTGTCACGCCCTGACCATAGTAAGCTGTTTATTCTCTGTGTTGGTTGGGGTGTGATAGTGACTTGGGTGGGTCATCTAGGTGTTTTGTATTTCTATGGTGGCCTGATATGGTTCCCAATCAGAGGCAGCTGTTTATTGTTGTCTCTGATTGGGGATCATATTTAGGAAGCCATTTCCCCATGGTTATTCGTGGGATCTTGTCTACAGCTAGTTGCCTGTGTGCACACCGGTAGCTTCACATTTCGTTTGGATGTTCTTTGTTTTTGGTCTGTGAGTTTCGGTTTATTAAAATGATGTGGAACTCTACGCACGCTGCGCCTTGGTCTACTCATTATTACGACGAACGTGACAATCAGACACACATTACAGCACCACATATCACACTTTCACAAAATGCATGAAGACATGGCTAAAGGTCAATCAGATTTGTGAACATGGTCCCTAGCTGTATATTGCCGCTTTCCATGTTGTCTGTTGTCTGTAGTTTGTGAGGTGTGGAAACACTTTGTTGCTTTTATGAATTTTGTTTTGCTGCTTTTTCTTGTCTGTATGCTACGTCTTGCTTGTCCTATGTTGCTCTGTCTGTATGCTATGTCTTGCTTGTCCTATGTTGCTCTGCGTGTGCTCACTGCTTAATGATTGTCTATATTGTAATTGTTTTTAATAACCTGCCCAGGGACTGTGGTTGTAAATTAGCTGTCTGGCTAAAACCGGCACTTTTACTGAAATGTTGATTAATGTGCACTGTCCCTGTAAAAATAAAATAAACTCAACTAAAAGTATCTATATCCACAGTTAAACAAGTCCTATATCGGCATAACCTGAATGGCAGCTCAACAAGGAAGAAGCCACTGCTCCAAAACCGCCATAAAAAAGCCAGACTACGGTTTGCAACTGCACAAAGATCGTACATTTTGGAGAAATTTCCTCTGGTCTGATGAAACAAAAATAGAACTGTTTGGCCATAATGACCATCATTATATTTGGAGGAAAAAGGGAGGCTTGCAAGCCGAAGAACACCATCCCAACCGCGAAGCACGGGTGTGGCAGCATCATGTGTGGGGGTGCTTTGCTGCAGGAGGGACTGGTCCACTTCACAAACAAGGTGGCATCATGAGAAGGAAAATTATATGGATATATTGAAGCAACATCTCAAGACATCCGTCAGGAAGTTAAAGCTTGGTCGCAAATGGGTCTTCCAAATGGACATTGGCACCAAGCATACTACCAAAGTTGTGGCAAAATGGCTTAAGAACAACAAAGTCAAGGGATTGGAGTGGCCATCACAAAGCCCTGAGCTCAATCCTATAGATAATTTGTGGGCAGAACTGAAAAAGTGTGTGCAAGCAAGGAGGCCTACAAACCTGACTCAGTTACACCAGGTCTGTCAGGAGGAATGGGCCAAATTTCACCCAACTTGTGGAAAGCTACCCGAAAGGTTTGACTCAAGTTAAACAATTTAAAGGCAATGCTACCAAATACTAATTGAGTGTATGTAAACATCTGACCCACTGAGAATGTGATGAAAGAAATAAAAGCTGAAATAAACCATTCTCTCTACTATTATTCTGACATTTCACATTCTTAAAATGAAGTGGTAATCCTAACTGACCTAAGACAGGGAATTTATACTCTGATTAAATATCAGGAATTGTGAAAAACTGAGTTTAAATGTATTTTGTTAAGGTGTTTGTAAACTTCCGACTTCAACTGTATGCAAGAAAAAACTATTTTTACCCAAACACACAGTGTCCAAACATCCAGCCCCTAGACCTTCTGTCTGAGGACCAACTAGGGTCACCCAGACACATAATAATACACACAGGCACAAACAACCTGAGAGCACAGCAGGAAAGGGTGGTCACAGCACTCAAGGGAGTGATTGAAAAAGCTTCTTCTACTTTCGCCAACGCACAAGTGTTTATCTCCACACTGCTACCACGCAAAGATTTCAACCCTGCTACCATACTGCGGGTAAACACGAGTATTTCCTGTGACTGTGCCTCAAAACCAAATGTTTACCTGGCCCACTACGCCACCCTGGACTTGAACAGCCTATACAGGTCCACCTATACAAAGCAGCAGTACCCACCTTCGCCAGGACCCTGCTCACACTTACTGGTCTGAGGCCAAACCACACAACTAAAAACATAGACACTTTATGGAACACAAAGATTTCACTGAATAAGATGAAAAACTACTCCAGAGCGCTCAGGACCTCAGACTGGGGCAAAGGTTCACCTTCCAACAGGACAACGACCCTAAGCACACAGCCAAGACAACGCAGGAGTGGCTTCGAGACAAGTCTCTGAATGTCCTTGAGTGGCCAGCCAGAGCCCGGACTTGAACCCGATCTAACAGCTTTGGAGAGACCTGAAAATAGCCGTGGAGAGACCTGAAAATAGCTGTGGAGAGACCTGGAAATAGCTGTGCAGCAACGCTTCCCATCCAACCTGACAGAGCTTGAGATGATCTGCAGAGAAGAATGGGAGAAACTCCCATCAGAGACCTGGAAATAGCTGGGCAGCGACGCTCCCCATCCAACCTGACAGCTTGAGATGATCTGCAGAGAAGAATGGGAGAAACTCCTCAAATACAGGTGTGCCAAGCATGTAGCATCATACCTAAAAAGATTCAAGGCTGTAATCACTGCCAAAAGGTGCTTCAATAAAGTACTGAGTAAAGGGTCTGAAAACGTATGTAAATGTTAGTTCTTTTTAAAAATATAACTTCAAAAACCTGTTTTTGCATTGTCATTATGATGTATTGTGTGTAGCTTGATGAGGAAAAAAAGCTATTTAATCAATTTTAGAATAAGGCTGTAACGTAACATGTGGAAAAAGTCAAGGGGTCAGAATACTTTCCAAATACACTGTATTTTCCTCAGATTACACAGACCCACAAAGAATCGAAAACAAATCAAATTTTGATAAACTCCCATATCTATTGGGTGACATACCAGTGTGCCATCACAGCAGCAAGATTTGTGACCTGTTGCCACAAGAAAAGGGCAACCAGTGAAGAACAAACACCACTGTAAATACAACTCATATTTATGTTTATTCATTTAACGTTTTTTAACTTTAACTATTTGCACATCGTTACTTTGGAATGTTTACTGTTAATTTTATATAGTTTATTATCTATTTCACTTGCTTTGGCAATGTAAACATTTTTCACATGCCAATAAAGCCCATTGAAAAGAGAGAGATAGACAGAGACACAGAAAGAGAGAGAAATACAGGGTGGATGGTAGACTGAGGGAAAGAGGTACAGGGTGGATGGTGGGCAGAGAGAGAGGTACAGGGTGGATGGTAGACTGAGGGAAAGAGGTACAGGGTGGATGGTGGGCAGAGAGAGAGGTACAGGGAGGATGGTAGACTGAGGGAAAGAGGTACAGGGTGGATGGTGGGCAGAGAGAGAGAAAGAGGTTTGACAGTCATGGAAAATGAGGATTCGGTGAGTGAAGGAGGCAGATGGTCAAACCACTGGACCAGGACGATATACTTAGTGTGGAGAAGAGAGGGGTCGGCAGGCACGTGCAGGAGGAGAGGAGAAGAGGAGAGATGTACAGGGGTGGAACGTGGACAGAGGGGTCAGTACAAGGTGGATGTTGGACAGACAGCGAGAGTGAGAGAGCGAGCGACGCAGAGGTACAGGGTGAATGGTGGACAGAGAGAGAGTTACAGGGTGGATGGTGGACAGAGAGAGAGGTACAGGGTGGATGGTGGACAGAGAGAGAGGTACAGGGTGGATGGTGGACAGAGAGAGGTACAGGGTGGATGGTGGACAGAGAGAGAGGTACAGGGTGGATGGTGGACAGAGAGAGAGGTACAGGGTGGACGGTGGACAGAGAGAGAGGTACAGGGTGGATGGTGGACAGAGAGAGATTTGCAGGGTGGATGGTGGACAGAGAGAGAGTTACAGGCTGGATGGTGGACAGAGAGAGAGGTACAGGGTGGATGGTGGACAGAGAGAGAGGTACAGGCTGGATGGTGGACAGAGAGCGAGAAAGAAATCAAATTTGATTTGTCACATGCGCCGAATACAACAGGTAGACCTTAACCAACAATGCAGTTCAAGAAATAGAGGTAAGAAAATAATAAAATGAGGCTATATACAGGGGCTACGGCTACTGAGTCAATGTGTGGGGGTACAGGTTAGTTGAGGTAACTTAGGTAGGTAGGGGTAATAAAACAACGAGTAGCAGCAGTGTAAGAACAAAGGGGGGGACATCAATGTAACTAGTCCGGGTGGTCATTTGATTAATTGTTCAGCAGTCTTATGGCTTGGGTGTCGAAGCTTTTTTAAGGAGCTTTTTGGACCTAGACTTAACGCTTGTCGTGCTATAAGCAGAGAGAACAGTCTATGACTTGGGTGAGTGGAGTCTGACAATTTTTTGGGCCTTCCTCTGACACCGCCTAGTATATACAGCGGCAAGAAAAACTATGTGAACCCTTTGGAATTACCTGGATTTCTGAATAAATTGGTCATAAAATTTTATCTGATCTTCATCTTAGACACTACAGTAGACAAACACAGTGTGCTTAGACTAATAACACACTAATTATTGTATTTTTCTTGTCTATATTGAATACACCATTTAAACATTCACAGTGTAGGTTGGAAAAGGTATGTGAACCCCTAGGCTAATGACTTTTCTAAAACCTCATTGGAGTCAGGAGTCAGAACCTGGAGTCCAATCAATAAGACAAAATTGGAGATGTTGGTTAGAGCTGCCCTGCTCTATAAAAAACACTCACAAAATGTGAGTTTGCTATTCACAAGAAGCATTGCCTGATGTGAACCATGCCTCGAACAAAAGAGATCTCAGAAGACCTAAGAATTGTTGCCTTGCATAAAGCTGGAAACGGTTACAAAAGTATCTCTAAAAGCCTTGATGTTCATCAGTCCATGGTAAGACAAATTGTCTATAAATGGAGAAAGTTCAGCACGGTTGCTACTCTCCCTAGGAGTGGCCGTCCTGCAAAGATGACTGCAAGAGTACAGCGCAGAACGTTCAATGAGGTTAAGAGTGTCAGCTAAAGACTTACAGAAATCTCTGGAACATGCTAACATCTCTGTTGACGAGTCTACAATATGTAAAACACTAAACAAGAATGGTGTTCATGGGAGGACACCACGGAAGAAGCCACTGTAGTCCAAAAAAAACATTGCTGCACGTCTGAAGTTTGCAAAAGAACACCTGGATGTTCCACAATGCTTCTGGCAAAATATTCTGTGGACAGATAAAACTAAAGTTTAGTTGTTTAGAAGGAACACACAACAGTGTGTGGAGAGAAAAAAGGCACAACACACCAACATCAAAACCTCATAACTGTAAAGAATGGTGGAGGGAACATTATGGTTTGGGGATGATTTGCTGCCTTAGGGCCTGGACAGCCTGCTATCATTGACAGAAAAAGAAATTACCAAGTTGATCAAGACATTTTGCAGGAGAATGTAAGGCTATCTGTCCGCCAATTGAAGCTCATCAGAAGTTGGGTGATGCAACAGGACAACGACCAAAAACACAGAAATCAACAATAGAATGGCTTCAACAGAAGAAAATATGCCTTCTGGAGTGGCCTAGTCAGAGTCCTGACCTTAACCCAATTTAAAATGATGTGGCATGACCTCGAGAGCGGTTCACACCAGACATTCTACGAATATTGCTGAACTGATACCACTTTGTAAAGATGAATGGTCCAAAATTCCTTCTGACCGTTGTGCAGGTCTGATCTGCAACTACAGAAAACATTTGGTGGAGTTTATTGCTGCCAAAGGAGGGTTAACCAGCACATACTTTTCCCACCCTACACTGTGAATATTTACACGGTGTGCTCAATAACGACATGAAAATGTATAATTGTTTGTGTGTTATTAGTTTAAGCAGACTGTTTGTATTTTGTTGTGACTTAGATGAAGATCAGATCACATTTTATGACAAATTTAGCAGAAATCCAGGTAAATCCAAAGGGTTCCCTTACTTTTTCTTGTCCTGTAGGTCCTGGATGACAGGAAGCTTGGCCCCAGTGATATACTGGGTCGTCCACACTACCCTCTGTAGTACACCTTACGGTCGGATGCCGAGCAGTTGCCATACTAGACGGTGATGCAACCGGTCAGGATGCTCTCGATGGTGCAGCTGTAGAACTTTTTGAGGATCTGGGGACCCATGTCAAATCTTTTCAGTCTCCTGAGGGGGAAAAGGTATTGTCGTGCCCTCTTCACGAATGTCTTGGTGTGTTTGGACCATGATAGTTTGTTGGTGATGTGGACACCAATGAACTTGAAGCTCTCGACCCGCTCCACTACAGCCTCGAAGATGTTAATGGGAGCCTGTTTGGCCCTCCTCCTCCTGTAGTCCACGATCAGCTCCTTTGTCTTGCTCACATTGAGGGAGAGGTTGTTGTCCTGGCACCACACTGCCAGGTCTCTGACCTCCCTATAGGATGTCTCATCGTTGTCGGTGATCAAGCCTACCACTGTTGTGTTGTCAGCAAACTTAATGATTGTGTTGGAGTTGTTTGGCCATGCAGTAATGGGGGAAGAGGGAGTACAGGAGGGGACTAAGCACGCACCCCAGAGGGGCCCCAGTGTTGAGGATCAGCGTGGCACATGTGTTGTTGCCTACACTTACCATCTGGGGCGGCCCTTCAGGAAGTCCAGGATCCAGTTGCAGAAGGTGGTGTTTAGTCCCAGGGTCCTTAGCTTAGTGATGAGCTTCGTGGGCACTATGGTGTTGAACGCTGAGCTGTAGTCAATGAACAGTATTCTAACATAAGTGTGCCTCTTGTCCAGGTGGAAAAGGGCAGTGTGGAGTGTGATTGAGATTGCGTCATCTGTTTGGGCAGTATGCGAATTGGAGTGGGTCTAGGGTTTTGATGTGGGTCATGACCAGCCTTTCAAAGCACTTCATGGCTACCGGCGTGAGTGTTATGGGGCAGTAGTCATTTAGGCAGGTTACCTTTGCTTTCTTGGGCACAGGGACTATGGTGGTCTGCTTGAAACATGTAGGTATTACAGACTCGGTCAGGGAGAGGTTGAAAATGTCAGTGAAGACACCTGCCAGTTGATCCGCGCATGCTGTGAGTACACCTCCTGGTAATCAGTCCGGCCCCGCGGCCTTGTGTTTAAAGGTCTTGCTCACATTGGCTACGGAGAGCGTGATCACAGTCGTCCGGAATAGCAGCTGCTCTCAAGCATGCTTTAGTGTTGTTTACCTCGAAGTGAGCATAAAAAGGCATTTAGCTTGTCTGGTAGGCTCATGGATGGTGGACAAAGAGAGAGAAAGAGAGAGGTACAGGGTGGATGGTAGACAGAGAGAGAGAGAGAAAGATACAGGGTGGTCGGTGGACAAAGAGAGAGGGAGAGAGAGAGAGAGAGAGAGAGAGAGAGAGGTATGGTGGATGGTGGACGGAGATAGAGGGATAGAGATACAGGGGTGGAAAGAGAGAGAGGTACAGGGGTGGTGGTAGGTAGGCAGGCAGGTAGTTAGGTGGGCAGGCAGGCAGGTAGTTAGGTAGGCAGGCAGGTAGTTAGGCAGGTAGGCGGGCAGGCAGGCAGACTCTGGAAGAGAGAAAGATCCTAGTGTTCTTCTACTTTATGATCAGGCTCAATTAGCTGCTCCAGGGGAATTGTGAGGGTACTGACCTACGTCACACTCCCTCTCCACACGCTCCAGTTTGCTGCTGTAACTGTTGACTGACTCCAGCAGTTTGACCTGATTTTACAGTTCTCTCTAGGCAAGAACTACCTGAAATAAGTCCACTCACAGAGACCAATACATTTAATAAATAGGGATTCAATACTTTATAGGTAAACTGTACAATAGCTTCCCAAGAACTAAAACAGCAGAACATAGGAAATAACCCATCATCCTTAGAGGAAGACAGGAAATTGTTTCATCCAGTGGATTTCACTAATAATGCATTACAATTATAATAATCAATAATGCTGTTTGTTCACATTGTTCTGTGTACAATTACGAGCTGTCGGAGGTGCTCTATCAACACGTAACCACACACACACACACACACACACACACACACACACACACACACACACACACACACACACACACACACACACACACACACACACACACACACGAATGGCTGTGCTCTGCCGCGTTATCAATAGGTAACTAGGTACCGCTCAGTGTCTTAGTGTTGCTGGTCCTCTGGGACAGCTCAATTCCTTCTGCTGCAGCGCTTGCTAAAAGCCCCTGAGTCGAAGGCATTTAGAGAACAGCTTCCTTTTACAACTTAATGTTAGATGAAAATAGTCTATAGGCCAGGAAAAACTTATACATGGTAACTTCAGCTAACTTTAGCCACCGCTAGCTAAACATCTACGGAACTGATGGAGGCATTTAAGTAACATCAAACTAAATATGGAGATGATTCATTTTTATTAAACATGTCCCCATCACTTCCATAGATTTTTAGCTGGCGGTGGCTAAAGTTAGCTGATGTTAGGTACCGCTCAGTGTCGATAAAAGACAATTATTTACCTTTATTAATTTATTAATAACCTTTATTAATTTTATTTAATACTGTGCAGCCGTATTCATCGACTTGGCCAAGGCTTTCAACTCACCGCATTCTTATCGGCAGACTCAACAGCCTTGATTTCTCAAATGACTGCCTCGCCTGGTTCGCCAACTACTTCTCAGATAGAGTTCAGTGCGTCAAATCAGAGGGCCTGTTGTCCGGACCTCTGGCAGTCTCTATGGGGGTGCCACAGGGTCAATTCTCAGGCCGACTCTTTTCTATATATACATCAATGATGTCGCTCTCGCTGCTGGTGATTCTCTGATCCACCTCTACGCAGACGATACCATTCTGTATACTTCTGGCCCTTCTTTGGACACTGTGTAAACAAACCCCCAGACGAGCTTCAATGCCATACAACACTCCGTCCGTGTCCTCCAACTGCTCTTAAATGCAAGCAAAACTAAATGCATGCTCTTCAACCGATCGCTGCCTGCACCCGCCTGCCCGTCAAGCATCACGACTCTGGACGGTTCTGACTTAGAATATGTGGGCAACTACAAATACCTAGGTGTCTGGTTAGACTGTAAACTCTCCTTCCAGACTCACATTAAGCATCTCCAATACAAAATTAAATCGAGAATCGGCTTCCCATTTCGCAACAAAGCATCCTTCACTCATGCTGCCAAACATACCCTCGTAAAACTGACTATCCTACCAATCCTTGACTTCGGCGATGCCATTTACAAAATAGCCTCCAACACTCTACTCAGCAATTTGGTTGCAGTCTAACACAGTGCAATCCGTTTTGTCACCAAAGCCCCATATACTACCCACCACTGCGACCTGTATGCTCTCGTTGGCTGGCCCTCGCTTCATGCTCGTCGCCATACCCATTGGCTCCAGGTCATCTATAAGTCTTTGCTAGGTAAAGCCCCGCCTTGTCTCAGCTCACTGGTCACCATAGCAGCACCCACCCGTAGCACGCGCTCCAGCAGGTATATTTCACTGGTCACCCCCAAAGCCAATTCCTCCTTTGGCTGCCTTTCCTTACAGTTCTCTGCTGACAATGACTGGAACGAATTGCAAAAATCACTGAAGCTGGAGACTTATATCAAATCAAATATATTTATATAGCCCTTCGTACATCAGCTGATATCTCAAAGTGCTGTACAGAAACCCAGCCTAAAACCCCAAACAGCAAGCAATGCAGGTGTAGAAGCACGGTGGCTAGGAAAAACTCCCTAGAAAGGCCAAAACCTAGGAAGAAACCAAGAGAGGAACCAGGCTACGAGGGGTGGCCAGTCCTGTTCAAACTGTGCTGGGTGGAGATTATAACAGAACATGGCCAAGATGTTCAAATGTTCATAAATGACCAGCATGGTCAAATAATAATAATCACAGGCAGAACAGTTGAAACTGGAGCAGCAGCATGGCCAGGTGGATTGGGAACAGCAAGGAGTCATCATGCCAGGTAGTCCTGAGGCATGGTCCTAGGGCTCAGGTCCCCTGAGAGAGAGAAAGAGAGGGAGAATTAGAAAGAGCATACTTAAATTCACAAAGGACACCAGATAAGACAGGAGAAGTACTCTAGATATAACAAACTGACCCTAGCCCCCCGACACATAAACTACTGCAGCATAAATACTCCCTCACTAACTTGAAGCATCAGCTGTCAGAGCAGCTTACCGATCATTGCACCTGTACATAGCCCATCTGTAAATAGCCACCCAACAACCTCATCCCCCTAGTTATTGATTTTTTTGCACCCCAGTATTTTTGCATCCCAGTATCTCTACTTGAACATTCATCTTCATCACATCTATCACTCCAGTGTTTAATTGCTAAATTGTAATTATTTTGCCACTATGGCCTATTTATTGCCTTCCCTCCCTAATCTTACTACATGTGCATACACTGTATACAGAGTTTTCTATTGTGTTATTGACGGTACGTTTGTTTATCCATGTGTAACTCTGTGTTGTTTGTGTCGCACTGCTTTGCTCTATCTTGGCCAGGTAAAAAGGTGAAATATTTTTTGTTTATAAAAATCTAAGTTTGTAATGGCTGTTTAAAGAACACTGAACCATGAATTACAGTTTATCCCAGCCCATAGACTGTATTCAGGGTGAGGAACCATCTACCATCAAGTTGTAAAATAATGATCTTCTCCTTTAACACGCACGGACCCATGCATGGCTTAAAACATTTCTATGAATCATTCCTTAAAGAGACTTCAATTAGCTGCCAGCTGGAAGACTAGACAAGACTTCTCTATTTCTGAAGTAAAAGAAAAGAGAAGGAAAAGAAACAAACAAACAAAAGGAGAGGGGGATGGAGACGGAGAGGCAGATAGAGAAAGATGGAGTCTGGAAAGACATCAGTCGATATTGACAGATTACTGTAATTCTGGCTGTCAGGTCCATCGACCGGTGCAACTCATGCCAATCAATAGCTCAGTCCGGTATCGAACCACGCTGTGCTCCGCGCTGTGCGCATGCACGCACACACACGCACGCACGCACACGCATGCACGCACGCACACACACACGCACGCACGCACACACACACACACACGCACGCACACACACACACGCATGCACGCACATACACGCGCATGCACGCACACACACACACGCACGCACACACACACACGCACGCACACGCGCATGCACGCACACACACACGCGCATGCACGCACACACACACACGCGCATGCACGCACACACACACGCACACACACACACACGAGATTGGACATGTCAGATGAGAATCGCTTTTCACCCCCCTATATTTTGCTTTGTTTTCGAGCATTATTATATATATTTTTTTAAAAACAGGGGTTAGAGGGTTGATCGAGTATTTAAAGGGTAGATAGAGAATTTAGAGGTGGGGATTTGGAGCATGTGAACTTGAGTGGTCGCCAGTGTCACACTTTCCAGGAAGATATCAAATAATAATGACTGAAATGGGGAGAAAAGTATAGGTGAAATTACAAATCATTAGCTAGAAGAAAACTGGACTAGAGGGAAAAGTGGTGCTTTTGTACAGATTTGATTTCTACATGGCATAGAAACTGATGGATGGTTTTTCTACTGACTCCAGGCATAAAATACTGAATCATTAACATTCATATTAACATTATGTTCATTTTGTAACATCGTTACAAACGGCATTATTATCATTGGACAATATTGAAACAATTTGGCAAAAATAAAGCTACTAAATCCCCCCCAAAATTATTTTGCTATTCAAAATTATCAACATTAGTGCTAGACAGAGCTCAAAAGCCATGCTATTGGCGGTGGTGTGAGTCACCCAAATGAGGCGAGAGATTAATCGCTACTGAAGCAAATCGCTCTGAATCACTGTGAGGAGACGATGGGCAATGATCACCGTTTCTCTGCTGGAGAAAAATGCGGTCACCTCTTGCACCGAGCAGAATGTGATGCTCTACATGTTGAGAAAATGAGCACCGGAGGGGATGAGACATCGATAATTATCGAGCGAGAAGGACGCCGTTCTACCATTATGCCTTGTGAGCCTGCAGTGCAGTGAGGAGCTGGTCTGTGTGGCAATCTATCGCACTCCTCAGAACAGAAAAGGAGCAAGTCAACACGACAGGAGCTATAGCCGGATGAATTCTTCATGCCTTCCACTGTCTCCACAGCAAGGTGACACGCACATGCAAACACACATTAATACACTTCTACTAATCTCCCTTGCTAGTGCAAAATAACAATTAACGTGACAGCCATGGCCATAGGTGAGGAGAGGCATAACAGATCAGTTAGCGAGTGTGTTGTGGCTTTATCTCCCCCCTACAGGCTGGATAGGGCTGTGGTTTGGAGAGTGCTGCCAGGCCCTGGCAGGGAGATGGAAAGATGGAGAAGGATACAAGTTCTGGTAAAGGAGGATGAGGGATTTAAGAGCCCTGCTGGCGTTGAGAGCCGTGGCCCGGACCATGGTGGGAAGGATCTTCTCATCCACTATGGCTCCATCGAACAGGGGCCCAAAAAACGGTACCTAGAGGGAGAGAGGGGTGTAGAGTGAAGGAGAGGAGAGAGAGGGGGGAGGGAGGGAGGAGAGCGAAAACAACTCTGTAATTTACTATTGATTAGATAAAGCCATAACAATAAGAAACTTTATAAAACTATAACAGTGACAAGTGATTTTCATCTATCAGATCCCAGGGAATGCAATGTTCAATGCAACATTAGTTAATTTTATAAAATAACAAAAACATTATTGTTTCAGTGCCATAATTGACTTTCATAAAAGCCAGACCTCTTTTCTGTCCTTATCTGGCCATCTTTCCACATTTCCCCAGACTCTGAAGGGACAGACCCATCTTCTAGCCATATCCATACTGCAATTTAATTCTAAGAATCCTGTTGATCTGATTAGGCCGGACATAACTGAGCAGGAAGCAGGAGTACAACGAGACATTAGTTTTGATTTATTTATATATTAAAATATAACACTGCAGCAGGGACAGCTGTGATATTGTCAATTGTAATTTTTCAAATCACAGAAATGTGTCTTTTTAGCTTTTAATAAACTCACAAAAATATCCCGAGGGATTGGAAGCCAGGGTCAGCCATGGTGCGGTGCCCCTAGTGCAGTTTAGGAGCTAGGACTAAGTGCCTTGCTGAAGGCAACAATGGTAGGAAATGGAATCTAGGATACCTTAATGTCAACTTGATGATTAAAACCGATGTAAAACTGTTTTTTTTTGTGTGAACCCACCTCTGGCTTCTTGAGGATCTGGATGCTGTACATGTGGTTCTTCATGGGGTAGATGATGATGAGGACGTCTCCAAACTCCGTAGGGATGATGCCTCTCCTGTAGTCCCGCGAGTGCTCAGACCACACAATGTGTACCTCGTCATTCCCAAGATGCCTTAGCTAGAGGGACAGAGGTGAGGGAGGAGAGGAGGTGGGAGGGGAGAGGAGGAAAGAGCAAGAAGGTGAGTGTCCCTGTCCAGTAGTCAACATAGATTTTTTTATTGTGTTTAAAAATTCAAGTTCATGTTATTCATTCACATGGCAGAGGATGATTAAACAGTCACACATTAAATGTTTCCATATTTCTATGAAATATGACATAATTACTAACAATATGACTGCAATTCCAATTGACTACAACTTCCAATTTTTTTTATTATGCATGTTAAAAAGCATATTTTCTGTGTTGGAATGGTGTTGGCGTACACCACAACAGAATGGTGTGGGCGTGGTCATTAAAAGTATGTAAGTAGACCAGTGATTAAGCCAGCTCATCCTCCTCTACACTGCTGATTGGCCAGCTCATCCTCATCCAACATCCATGACATGTTCTATGAGGAAATAGCAAACATTTCTGAAACTGTCTATTTGAGATACAAGTTTGAGGTGGGGTTTTTGACGTGTTTCTTCTCCAATTTATGCTTTGGCCACAAATAATCTACATGACCAAGAGTATGTGGACAGCTGCTCGTTGAACACCTCATTCCAAAATCATGGGCATTAATATGGAGTTGGTCCCCCTCTTTACTGCTATAACAGCCTCCACTCTACCGGGAAGGCATTCCACTAGATGTTAGAACATTGCTGCAGGGACTTGCTTCCATTCAGTCACAAGCGCATTAGTGAGGTCGGGCACTGACGTTAGGCGATTAGACCTGGCTCGCAGTCGGCATTCCAATTCATCCCAAAGGTGTTCGATGGGGTTGAGGTCAGGGCTCTGTGCAGGCCAGTCAAGTTCTTCCACACCGATCTCGGCAAACCATTTCTGTATGGACCTGGCTTTGTCCACGGGCCAACTTCTCGGCTGAGCCGTTGTTGCTCCTAGATGTTTCCACTTCAAAATAACAGCACTTACAGTTGACCGGGGCAGCTCTAGCAGGGAAGAAATTTGATGAACTGACTTGTTGGAAAAGTGGCATCCTATGACAGTGGAACTTTAAAAGTCACTGAGCTCTTCAGTTAAGCCATTCTACTGCCAATGTTTGTCTATGGAGATTGCATGGTTGTGTGCTCGATTTTATACACCTGTCAGCAACGGGTGTGACTGAAATAGCTGAATCCACTCATTTTAAGGGGTGTCCATAACAAATGTATTTGGATATAAGTAACAGAATATGAACTTTTAAAAAGTGAGATATTCATTGGGCAGTTACTTTAAGTGAGAGCCTTGAGCTTGGATTCGCCGTCAAAACTCAGGCCTGTATGAAAAAAAAGTCTCAGAGAAGGAGTGCTGATATAATCTTTGATATAATCTTTGTCATTGTGATCTAAAAAGAAAAACGATCCTATACCAGAACTAGGACTTCTCCATTCAACCATCTAACACTGTCACTGTGTCCTGTGTGGGGCAGGTAGCACGAGTTGGCTGTCTAGGACTACTCCATCCAGGGCCATCCAGCACCGTGTCATTAACCTTGAAGAGTGACAGGCGAGAGGAGCCACCACCGCAACACGCCGCCTCAGACCACAGCACTCATCCATCTTCTCACACTCACTCCATCTTTCTAATGTTCTCTCCATCTTCACATGTTCACTCAATCACTCCGAGGGCCACAGAGAGCCAGGCTGTCACAGGCAGTCCCACAAAGGCCACGTCACACTGTCCTGGCCTGGGTCGTGTTCATTAGGTGCAAAACTGAAGAAAACTTTCTCAAAACAGGAGGGACTACCTGGACTTGTCTAATAAAAAAAAAAACTAATTTACTTTTCCCGTTGTGTGCCATAGTGAACACGACCCTTGCCTGTATAGAGAATTCCATTTGGTAAATCGCTCTGCGCATGCATACTCAGGCTGACTGGCTATCGTTCAGGCAAATGAGAAAAAAGTGCACTCAGGCTATCCGGAAGGCCAAAGTTAGTTACTTTAGAAGCAGTTCCCTCTCTGTGGGTCGAACCCCAAGAAGTTCTGGAAAACGGTTAAAAACATGGAGAATAAACTCTCCTCCTCACAGCTGCCCTTGTCCCTTAATGTTGATGATGTGGTTGTTACTGACAAGGAGCACATGGCTGAGCTCTTTAATCACCACTTTAATCACCACCAGTCAGGATTCCTACTTGACTCAGTCATGACTCCTTCCCCGTCCAACATTTCCTCATCTCCCACCCCTTCTAATGCAACTATCCCCAATGCTTCTCCCTCTTTTTCGCCTGTCCCGCTACAAAGTTTCTCCCTGCAGGTAGTCACTGAGTCTGAGGTGCTAAAGGAGATCCTTAAACTTGACCCCCCAAAAAACATCTGGTTCAGATGGTTTAGACCCTTTCTTCTTTAACTTCTTGATACACCCATCCCGTTACCGGGATAATTTTTGTCAACATCCGCAGAATTGCAGAGCGCCAAATTCAAATTAAATTACTAAAAATATTAAATTTTCATGAAATCACAAGTGCAATATAGCAAAACACAGCGTAGCTTGTTGTTAATCCACCTGGCGTGTCAGATTTCAAAAAAGCATTTCGGCGAAAGCATACCAAGCGTTTATGTAAGGACATCTCTCTCAGTAGACAAAACATTACAAACAGCTAGCAGCCAAGTAGATTGGTCATGATCTTTCTCGCTCATTTTTAAAAATAAAAGCCTGAATCTATGTCTAAAGACTGTTCACACCATGGGGAAGCCATAGGAAAAGGAATCTGGTTGATATCCCTTTAAATGGAGCGAAGGCAGGCTATGGAACAGAGAGCTTTCAGGAAAAACAGCACTTCCGGGTTGGATTTTTCTCAGGTTTTCGCCTGCAATATCAGTTCTGTTATACTCACAGACAATATTTTGACAGTTCTGGAAACTTTAGAGTGTTTTCTATCCTAATCTGACAATATTATAATATTATATGCATATTCTAGATTCTGGGCCTGAGAAAGGCAGTTTCATTTGGGTACGTTTTTCATCCAAACATAAATACTGCCCCCTGCACTCAACAGGTTGCTGTATACTGTATATTGCCAAGCCTAGCTCTGACCTTTTTCACCTCTCTCTCCTCTCTGGGGAGGTTCCCATTGCTTGAAAAGCAGCATTTTATTTAAAGGGTTATAGGCCCATTTCTATTTTGCCCTGTTTATCAAAAGTGTTGAAAAAACTTATCAATAATCAACGGACTGGCTTTCTTGATGTCTATAGTATTCTCTTGGGTATGCAATCTGGTTTCCGCTCAGGTTATGGATGTGTCACTGCAAACTTAAAGGTCCTAAAAGATGTCACCATTGCCCTTGATTTTAAGAAATGTTGTGCTGCTATTCTTTACAGTTCGCTGCAGCTAGCAACTGGAACGAGCTGCTAGAAAAAAACTCAAACTGGAGCGTTTTATCTACATCTCGTCACCCAAAAACTCGATCATGAACACTTTTACTGACAGTTGTGGCTGCTTCGTGTGATGTATTGTTGTCTCTACCTTCTTGCCCTTTGTGCTGTTCTCTGCGCCCAATAATGTTTGTACTATGTTTTGTGCTGCTACCATGTTGTGCTGCTGCCATGTTGTGTTGCTGCCTTGCTATGTTGTCGTCTTAGGTCTCTCTTTATGTAGTGTTGTCCCTCTTGTCGTGATGTGTGTTTTGTCCTATATTTTTTAATCCCGGCCCCAGTGCCCGCAGGAGGGCTTTTTCCTTCTGGCAGGCCACCATTGTAAATAAGGATTTGTACTTATCTGACTTGCCTAGTTAAGGTTAAATAAAAAAAATAGCACCTTGTTCTCATCCTCCGCTCTCAACCAATAGGAAACTATTATTCTTTCCTCCGAGCCAGTCACAAAATCTAATCCTCATCCATTGCCGAGCAGATAGTGGCTAGCTGCTGCTTGAGCCATCTTTCCTTTAACATTTCACATCAGCAGCCCTCATTCATAATTCCTTGGTCCATAAGACCCAGAGGGTGTGTACGTATTCTCAGCTTTCAACCTTCAGTACGCCTGTCACTGTCTGTTACGAGGTGTGCTGAGGGGAGATGGGGCAAACAACAAACAAATAAATATGCAGGGTGTGTGTGTGTTTGAGTGTGACTATGTGTGTGTGCCTGCTGGCCGCTCTCGCTGGCTGAGCTGACACGCTTTAGTGTCTGGTTAACATGGTTTAGTGTCTATCTGCAGATCGCTCTGTTGGATAGCGTCTCCTCCAGCCTCTCCAAATCCAATCAGCTGCTGAGAAGTCATGGTAGGAGTTTAACCAGGGGGACAGCGACGGCCAGATCTAATTTGGCTACATTATGGCCATGTGCAGCGCGGACCGCCGGGTGAAGGGGGAACGGGAGCAACGCTCCAGGTGACGAGTCCCAAATGGCATCCTGTTCTCTATATAGTGCACCACTGAGCTCTGGTCAAAGGTAGTGCTCTATATAGGGAATAGCGTGTAATTTGGGATGAACAAGGGGGTTTGGGGGGGCCACCACCACCCGCACGCACAAACATCACTTTGTTGCTATACATACACACCTAAATTGTAGCAATGAGTTATGAGCAGAGTGGTGAGCGCAGATGCAGAACATGAAGACAGAAAGGCCTTTCGGCAGGCTGGCAGGCTGGAGGGCTGGATGAGTGATTTCAGACATGAGATAGGAGACGGTTATGTGAAATACGGTGGTTTGAATTTATTTCCATCTTACACTCATAACAAGATGGCGCCGACAGAGATGGTCGCCTCACTTCAAATCCTTATGAAACTATGCAGTATTTTATTTTTTTATGTATTATTTCTTACATTGTTTCCCCAGGAAATCTTAACCTGTCCAGGACTGGGGTTCCGCTAGCGGACAGTCAATGAAACTGCAGGGCGCCAAATACAAATCAACAAAAATCTTATTTTACATTGGCGTGTTATGTTCAGTAGTTCCAAAACATGCAGTGATATTGCAGAGAGCCACATTAATTCACAGAAATACTCATAATAAATGTTGATGAAAATATAACTATTATACATGGAACTTTAGATACACTTCTCCTTAATGTAACCGCTGTGTCAGATTTTTTTTTAACTTTATGGAAAAAGCATCATCTGAGAATGGCGCTCAGAGCCCAAACCAGCCAGAGAAATATCCTCCATGTTGTGTAGTCAACATTATTCATAAATAGCATTTTAAATATTCACTTACCTTAATCATCTTCATAAGAATGCACACCCAGGAATCGCAGTTCCACAAAAAATGCTTGTTTTGTTCGATAATGTCCATCATTTATGTCCATTTATGTCCAATAGCTTCTTTTGTTAGGTCGTTTGGTAAACAAATCCAAAAGCGCGATCTGGTCCATTCGGACGAAACATTCAAAAAGTTATATTACAGGTCGAAGAAACTTGTCAAACTAAGTATAGAATCAATCTTTAGGATGTTTTTATCATAAAAGTTCAATAATGTTCCAACCGGAGAATTCCATTGTCTGTAGAAAAGCAATAGAACGAGAGCTACCTCAAGTGGAAGCGCGTGACTGAGAACGAGGCTGTAGGCAGACCCCTTAGTCAAACAGCTCCCATCCGGCCCCCCTTCACATGAGCAGCCTGAAACAACGTTCTAAAGATGGAGGACATCTAGTGGAAGCCTTAGGAAGTGCAAAATAACCCATATCCCACTGTGAATTCGATAGGGGTGAGTTCAAAAACTACAAACCTCAGATTTCCCACTTCCTGTTTGTATTTTTTCTCAGGTTTTTCCTGCCATATGAGTTCTGTTATACTCACAGACATCATTCAAACAGTTTTAGAAACTCCAGAGTGTTGTCTATCCAATACGAATAATAATATGCATATATTAGCATCTGGGACTGAGTAGGAGGCAGTTCACTCTGGGCACGCTATTCATCCAAAAGTGAAAATGCTGCCCCCTATCCCAAACAAGTTTTAAGTCTAATTACAAACAGCCGGGAAGAACTATTGGATATAAGAGCAACGTCAACTTACCAACATTATGACCAGGAATACGACTTTCCCGATGCGGATCCTCTGTTCGGACCACCACCAAGGACAATGGATCTAATTCCCAAAAGCTGACCCAAGACAACGGCGCCGCAGAAGGGGCAGACTGAGCGGCCTCCTGGTCAGGCTCTGTAAACGTGCACATCGGCCACCGCTCCCGAGTATACTACTCGCCAATGTCCAGTATCTTGACAACAAAGCAGATGAAATTTGAGCAAGGGTTGCCTTCCAGAGAGACATCCGAGATCGTAACATTCTCTGTTTCACGGAAACATGGCTCACTCGGGATATAATATCCCGGACTTCTCCATGCATCACACCAACGGAGATAAACACCTCTCTGGGAAGAGGAAGGGCAGGGGTGTATGCTTCATGATTACTGACTAATGGTGTAATCATAACAACATACAGGAACTCAAGTCCTTGAACTCACCCGACCTAGAATTCCTCACAATCAAATGCTGGCAATGTTACCTTCCAAGAGAATTCTCGTCAGTTATCGTCAAAGCTGTGTACATTCTTCCTCAAGCAGACACCAAGCGGGCCCTAAAGGAACTTCACTGGACTCTATGTAAACTGGAAACCATATATCTTGAGGATGCATTTATTGTAGCTGGGGATTTTAACAAAGCAAATTTGAGAACAAGGCTACCTAAATTCTATCAGCATTTTGATTGCACTACGCGCGGTGCTACTCTCGACCACTGCTACTCTTAAATTCCGCGATGCATACAAAGCCTTCCCCTGCCCTCCTTTCGGCAAATCCAACCACGACGCCATCTTGCTCCTACCATCTTATAGGCAGAAACTCAAATAGGATGTACCAGTGACTGGTCTGACCAATCGGAATCCACGCTTCAAGATTGTTTTCATCACGCGGACTGGGATATGTTCCGGTCAGCCTCAGGGAATAACATCGACCTACAGTGGGGCAAAAAAGTATTTAGTCAGCCACCAATTGTGCAAGTTCTCCCACTTAAAAAGATGAGGCCTGTAATTTTCATCACAGGTACACTTCAACAATGACAGACAAAATGAGAAAAGAAATCCAGAAAATCACATTGTAGGATTTTAATGAATTTATTTGCAAATTATGGTGGAAAATAAGTATTTGGTCAATAACAAAAGTTTATCTCAATACTTTGTTATATACCCTTTGTTTGCAATGTATTTGGTCACCTACAAACAAGCAAGATTTCTGGCTCTCACAGACCTGTAACTTCTTCTTTAAGAGGCTCCTCTGTCCTCCACTCATTACCTGTATTAATGGCACCTGATTGAACTTGTTATCAGTATAAAAGACACCTGTCCACAACCTCAAACAGTCACACTCCAAACTCCACTATGGCCAAGACCAAAGAGCTGTCAAAGGACACCAGAAACTAAATTGTAGACCTGCACCAGGCTGGGAAGACTGAATCTGCAATAGGTAAGCAGCTTGATTTGAAGAAATCAACTGTGGGAGAAATTATTAGGAAATGGAAGACATACAAGACCACTGATAATCTCCCTCGATCTGGGGCTCCATGCAAGATCTCACCCCGTGGGGTCAAAATGATCACAAGAATGGTGAGCAAAAACCCCAAAACCATACGGGGGGACCTAGTGAATGACCTGCAGAGAGCTGGGACCAAAATAACAAAGCCTACCATCAGTAACACACTACGCCGCCAGGGACTCAAATCCTGCAGTGCCAGACGTGTCCCCCTGCTTAAGCCAGTACATGTCCAGGCCCGTCTGAAGTTTGCTAGAGAGCATTTGGATGATCCAGAAGAAGATTGGGAGAATGTCATATGGTCAGATGAAACCAAAATATAACTTTTTGGTAAAAACTCAACTCGTCGTGTTTGGAGGACAAAGAATGCTGAGTTGCATCCAAAGAACACCATACCTACGGTGAAGCATGGGGGTGGAAACATCATGCTTTGGGGCTGTTTTTCTGCAAAGGGACCAGGACGACTGATCCGTGTAAAGGAAAGAATTAATGGGGCCACGTATCGTGAGATTTTGAGTGAAAACCTCCTTCCATCAGCAAGGGCATTGAAGATGAAACGTGGCTGGGTCTTTCAGCATGACAATGATCCCAAACACACCGCCCGGGCAACAAAGGAGTGGCTTTGTAAGAAGCATTTCAAGGTCCTGGAGTGGCCTAGCCAGTCTCCAGATCTCAACCCCATAGAAAATCTTTGGAGGGAGTTGGAAGTCCGTGTTGCCCAGCAACAGACCCAAAACATCACAGCTCTAGAGGAGAGGAATGGGCCAAAATACCAGCAACAGTGTGTGAAAACCATGTGAAGACTTACAGAAAACATTTGACCCCTGTCATTGCCAACAAAGGGTATATAACAAAGAATTGAGATAAACTTTTGTTATTGACCAAATACTTATTTTCCACCATAATTTGCAAATAAATTCATAAAAAATCCTACAATGTGATTTTCTGGATATCTTTTCTCATTTTGTCTGTCATAGTTGAAGTGTACCTATGATGAAAATTACAGGCCTCTCTCATATTTTTAAGTGGGAGAACTTGCACAATTGGTGGCTGACTAAATACTTTTTTGCCCCACTGTATATGCGGATTTGGTGAGTGAATTTATAAAGACGTGCATTGGAGTTATTAAAACCCACTCTAACCAGAAACTGTGGATGGATGGCGGCATTCACGTAAAACTGAAAGCGTAAACCACTGCATTTTACCATGGAAAGAGGTCTGGGAATATGGCTGAATGTAAACAGTATAGTTATTCCCTCTGCAAGGCATTCAAACAAGTGAAATTCCGGGACAAGGACAAAGTGGAGTCACAATTCAACGGCTCAGACACGAGACGTATGTGGCAGGGTCTACAGGAAATCACGCTACAAAAAGAAAACCACCCACGTCATGGACACCGACGTCACGCTTCCAGACAAACTAAACACCTGCTTTGCCCGCTTTGAGGATAATATAGTGAGACCGTCGCTGGTGTGTTTACGGACATATTCAATTGTTCCCAGTCTGCTGTCTCCACATGCTTCAAGATGGCCACCATTGTTCCTGTACCCAAGAAGGCATAGATAACTGAACTAAATGACTACCACCCGTAGCACTCACTTCTGTCATAGTCAAGGATCATATCACCTCACCGGCCACCCTAGACCCACTTCAATTTGCATACCGCCTAACAGGTCCACAGACGATGCAATCACCATCACACTGCACACTGCCCTATCCCATCTGGACAAGATGAATACCTATGTAAGAATGCTGTTCATTGACTACAGCTCAGCATTCAACACCATAGTACCCTCCAAGCTCATCATCAAGCTGGAGGCCCTGGGCCTCAACCCCACCCTGTGCAATTGGGTCCTGGACTTTGACGGGCAGCACCCAGGTGGTGAAGGTAGGAAACAACATTTCCACCTCACTGACCCTCAACACTGGAGCCCCACAATGGTGCATGCTCAGCAGCCTTCTGTACTCCCTGTTCACCCACGACTGCGTCGCCATGCACGCCTCCAGGTCAATCATCAAGTTTGCAGAAGACACAACAGTAGAGGGCTTGATTATCAACAACGACGAAACAGCCTATAGGGAGGAGGTGAGGGCTCTGGGAGTGTGGTGTCAGGAAAACAAACTCTTTCTCCAAAAGTCAACAAAACAAAGGAGATGATCGTGGACTTCAGGAAACAGCAGAGGGAGCAGCCTCCTATCCACACAGAAGGGACAGCAGTGGAGAATGTTTTAAGTTCCTGGAAAGTTTTAAGTTCCTCTCCGTACACATCAAGGACAAACTGATATGGTCCACCCACACAAACAGTGTGGTGAAGAAAGCGCAACAGTGCCTCTTCAACCTCAGGAGGCTGAAGAAATTTGACTTGTCACCCAAAACCCTGACTAACTTTTACAGATGCACAATCGAGAGCATCCTGTCGGGCTGTATCACAGCCTGGTACGGCAACTGCACCACCCTCAACTGCAAGGCTCTCCAGAGGGTGGTGCAGTCTGCACAACGCATCACCGGGGGCAAACTACCTGCCCTCCATGACACCTATAGCACCCGATGTCACAGGAAAGGTGCTTCTACACCTGCATTGCTTGCTGTTTGGGGTTTTAGGCTGGGTTTCTGTACAGCACTTTGTGACATCAGCTGATGTAAGAAGGGCTTTATAAATAGATTTGATTGATATTTTTTGCTTTCAATCAATCAAAGACAACAACCACCCGAGCCACTGCCTGTTCACACCGCTACCAACCAGAAGGCGAGGTCAGTACAGGTGCATCAAAGCTGGGACCAAGAGACTGAAGAACACCTTCTATCTCAAGGCCACCAGACTGCTAAACAGCAATCACTAACCCAGAGGCTACTGCCTACATGGAGACCCAATCACTGGCCACTTTAACAAATAGATCATGAGTCCCTTTAAACAATGTCACTTTAATAATGTTTACATACCTTACATTACTAATATATTATGTATATACTGTATTTTATTACCATCTATTGCACCTTGCCTATGCCGCTCGGCCATCGCTCATCCATATATTTATATGTACATATTCTCATTCACCCTTTAGATGTGTGTATTAGGTAGTTGTTGGGGAACTGTTAGATTACTTGTTAGATTTTACTGCACTGTCAGAAACAGAAGCACAAGCATTTTGCTACACTCGCATTAACATCTGCTAATCATGTGTATGTGACCAATAAAATGTGATATCTTAGAGGTTATGTGATGGATTGGATGCCTGTTAGTTCACATTATCAGCAGTGTGAGTGAGTAATCACAAGCAAGCTATCAGTGGCGTTTCAGCTCTTGTTATTAAACCCCTCAAATCAGACTGCGATAAAATACACCCCTCCTCCTCTCTCTAGCCTCCTCACCCAAGCCACTGCAGAACAAGGGGAAGAAAATTCAAACTCACAGCTAATGATCCGTCTGCTTATTACTGGTCATTAGACACCACAATGTTTCTCTGGTACATTTACATTTGTATCATTTAGCAGGTGCTCTTATCCAGAGTGACTTACAGTTAATGCATTCATCTTCAGATAGCTAGGTGGGTCCATAGAGATCCTGGGTGAGACAACTACACATCACAATACCCTCCTCTACTACACTAACGTTACAACGAAATGACTCCTGCGGCCATTGGCCTACTAAGAAACTGTGTGTGTGTATTATTGGCCATCACACATGCACAACCAGCTTTTTCAATATTCCCCTCCTGTCTGTAAGCATTCATTAATGAGTATGTTATTAGTATTAGCAGCACCTTAGCATCCGGTCAGGGCTGTGTGTGTGTGTATCGCCCCCGTTGAAGATGTATGCCAGGGGAAGTGAGGGGACAGCTCTAATGATACTTCATTGTTCATTCTGCATCGCCGCGGCGATCTATAGCTACAGGCCCTCTGTATCATCGGCCACCCCGGCCTCACAGCCAAACTCATTACAGCTAATGCCCTCTGTTCTCTAATTACATTTCTGCCTGCTGAAAAATAATACCAAGACAAACAGATATTTGTAGAAGAGGAGAAAAACAAGGGAGAGGTGATGTCTATTTTAGGTTAAGAGTGACAGAGAGAGGTAGGGGAAAGAGAGAAAGAGAGATGCTAGCATGTTACAAAGGGAAAGAGAGAGAGATGCTAGCATGTTCCAAAGGGAATGAGAGAGAAATGCTAGCACGTTCCAAAGGGAATGAGAGAGATGCTAGCATGTTCCAAAGGGAATGAGAGAGAGATGCTAGCATGTTCCAAAGGGAATGAGAGAGAAATGCTAGCACGTTCCAAAGGGAATGAGAGAGATGCTAGCATGTTCCAAAGGGAATGAGAGAGAGATGCTAGCATGTTTCAAAGGGAATGAGAGAGAGATGCTAGCATGTTCCAAAGGGAATGAGAGAGAGATGCTAGCATGTTCCAAAGGGAATGAGAGAGAGATGCTAGCATGTTCTAAAGGGAATGAGAGAGAGATGCTAGCATGTTCCAAAGGGAATGAGAGAGAGATTCTAGCATGTTCCAAAGGGAATGAGAGAGATGCTAGCATGTTCCAAAGGGAATGAGAGAGAGATGCTAGCATGTTCTAAAGGGAATGAGAGAGAGATGCTAGCATGTTCCAAAGGGAATGAGAGAGAGATGCTAGCATGTTCCAAAGGGAATGAGAGAGATGCTAGCATGTTCCAAAGGGAATGAGAGAGAGATGCTAGCATGTTCCAAATGGAATGAGAGAGAGATGCTAGCATGTTCCAAAGGGAATGAGAGAGCGATGCTAGCATGTTCCAAAGGGAATGAGAGAGAGATGCTAGCATGTTCCAAAGGGAAAAAGTACAGAGGCAGAATGAGGTGAGAGAGATAAAGAAGAGCTAGAAGAAGAAAGGGCTTCTTGAGAGAGAGAGGAATAAAGGGAACCATTTAAGGTGAGAATATATTTTCTCCCTCATTGCCACTGTAGCTGGAAGGAGATGGAAGTTCCTCTCATCTTCTGTAGCAACCCATTGCCCTGGTAGCTGGAGGGAGATTGAAGCTCCTCTCGTCTACATTAGCAAAACATGTCATGTTTCTCTGTGGGGCTCAAGTCCACACAAAAACAGCTCTCTGCAGGTAGAAATGTGACCCATCTGAGAGAGCTTGACATATAATGGTTTAGTAGTGGACTGAACAGAAAGGTCAGTGTGTTTTTGTTCCGCATTGTATGAGTTGGGGGATACAGAGAATCACTACAGAGTGGTGTGAGAGAGAGAGAAGACATTGGGTCTCTCTCTCTGCAGGGGAGCAGTGAGAGCATCTAAAAAGGCAACACAGAATAACCCACCCCCTGCTGACTGGATGAAAGGGAGTGAGAGGGACACAGACAGACATGGCTGCGGTCCAAACACTTAAAATACGCACCCTATCCCCTCAGCCCTCAAATTAAGTGAACACTTCTGATGACGTATCATGACGTCTGACGAGTATACACTTGCAGGGCAAGGGGCGAGGGAGGAAGGAATGATTTTTAAATGGACCGCCCTTGGCCGGAAAATCGCCACTCGTTCATCCCGCAATGATTGTGTTTTCAGCCTGAGGTAGCTTATATATATATATATATATATATATATATATATATATATATATATATATATGCTTTATATGCGCTACAGTCAATTATGAGAATTATGTCTACTTATATTAAATATATAATTCTTAATATTTGCCTAATGTATGATAGCTAGCGAATTAATTTGCTAACTAATTTTAGCCTGCCTAGCTGGAACTTTTGGAGGAGAAAAATTTGTCTACAATTTCCAAAAGATTTCCAAAAAATGTCCAAACAAAAACATATTTACTTTTTGCGAGACGTGTTTGTGCCGTCATGTGCATTAGTAGCACAATTTCTAACTTATTTGCATTCGTTGTTTCTTACACTTGTATGTTGACTTCTCCATTGATGATGTTTTTAAGTTTTCACAGACTTTTCTTAATGTACAATCGTCGTGAATTGAATTTTGGAGAGTTTCAGGCCCCGGAGTAAACATAATTATACACTCACAAAGCTGACTAAAAACGAGGGCTTACGTTGCAAACTTCCCTTGCTTGGCTAATCATTTGAACCACCCTCCAAGATGATGAAGGGATTCTCCCAATGGCATAAGAGGAGGGTAAGTGGATGAGGGTGAGTGTTTGGACCGCAGCCCTAGTGTGTGCATCTCAATAAAAGTTCATAACAGGGTTGCAGTCAGACATGATCTTTTTCACACAGACACCAACTGCCGTTCATAGAACACCATAACAGACCTTTTTGGTGAGTGAGTCGTCTGAGTCTGGGGGCATCCGCGTGGAGACGTGGAACATGACCTCAACGGTGGAGGTGGCAAAGTAAGGCGTGGTCAGACCAGTGCTCTTGTTCCGCTGAAGACCTCCCATAAAGCCACAGTGACTGGTCAAGTTCACCTGGAATAAAGGAAAACAGATTATCAAACTTCCATAAGATACACTAAAGCAAGAAGTGGGCAATCAAAGTGTTTTCAGTGTTCTAAATCAGGCACAGAAAAATATAACTCAATGGTAATATAACTCGACAATAACTCACTAATGAATATTGAAAAAAAAACAATCCAGCGATCCAGCTAACTTGACACAACTGTGGGAAGCATTGGAGTCAACATGGGCCAGTGTCCCTGTGAAATGCTATCGACACCTTGAAGAGTCCATGACCCAACGAATTGAGGGGGGTGCATCTCAATATTAGGAAGGTGTTCCTAATATTTTGTGCACTCGGTGTACAGAGATGCTGAAAGGTTGTAATGGAGAGAGAGGGGTCTGTCTTACCTCCCAGCCCAGCCCAGAGACAAAGTCCTCGTAGGCCTGACTCCCCCTGGTATTACACAGGATAGAGTGCTTGTCCTCCTGCCCCTCTGCCACGTAAAACACAGCTATTTTGTGCGTCTCTCGACTACAGGAAAAGATGGCAAATGAGAGAAAAGATAAGGAACAAGAAAAAATATATAAGAAACATAAGGAAACATTTTTGTTGTTCCCTAAAAGTAAAACAGTCTGAGGAAGAGGACCCACTAACATACCACTGCCTGGAGTCGAGGTTCTTAAGCTCTCTAAGCAGCTTCTCGTTCTTCTTCAGGAGATGGAAGTTGCTCCTATAACAGAGAACAACAAGTGTATAAGCCATTGGCATAAAGAATTGTGACATAGAATCTGTAGGCTATGTAGAATATATTTACAACACAGTGATGTCTTGGAAAAGATTCTAAAGTATTCGGAAGCTTGACAGCAACAAGACACTGAGCATGGACAATAAAGTATAACTTTTATTCTATTCACAACAACATTAGCCAGGCCTGTCCTCACTCCCTATAGGCAGACCGTGATCAGGTGATTAGGTCTATACTGCACAGATTTTCACTAAGTAGCCCTCAGACTTCTCCCTCTGCCTGCCGCAGACTACCTCTCCATCATTAGCAGGCCCACATGTCAAATTGGCCTCCTCTTTGTTTTTGTCACAGCATTTCCTGGAACATCAGACCAATCGAGTCAAACCACAGCCAAACAAGTGGTGGCAGGAATTCTGGGAAATAAATACAAAATCCTTATCACAGTATTTAGCTAAAAACACGAATACACTGCAACTTTATAGCAAGCGATGGACAGCTCGAGATCCTGAGAAATCAATACACTTAGATCTTAGTTACCACCCCGGTGTAACAACACACGAGATCTGGAGCTTTAAAACGTTGCCTTATTTCCCCCAATCTGGAGTTTGAACATTAGCTGCTTAGGCCCGGTCAAGTTTGAACAGAGGGGGGGGGACAATGACGGCTCATGTAAAAGCCACGACTACTTTTTTTTAAAATGACTTTGTTTCGTGGTGTTTTCCTCCTCCCTCTCACCATTTGAGTATGGGCCTATTTATTAGCTTGTTACAATGTAACGGTCTTAATTATTTCCATTGAAAGTGAGCCATTTCAAAGGCGGCAATCAGGAACAGCACACTCGCTCGCCCACGCACCGCGGTATGAATGCCAGAAGGAGAGCGAGCGAGAGAGAAATAAAGAGAAAAAGAAAGCGCGAGCAGGACAATGGCTCATTAAAGGCTATCTCCTCCTGACTCCTTTCTGCTCCCTCAGTAATTGAGGAAAAATGTACTTACTACAACTGTGATGTGGTTGTGTCACTCTGTATAAGACCATCTGCTAAATTGCTTAAAATGTCAAATGCAGTCCATCCAGGGTTTCGCAGGAATACATTTTTATAACATTTGGCCACAAAAATGCTTGCTTTTGCTGTGGCAATTCTGACATTTTGCATGGCAAAAAAGAGTCTGTATCTGGAGTGACCACCAAACTGCCTCATGCAGAGCGTCACTTCTCATTCGCATAGGGCTGATCAGTCTGTTGACTGTGGGCTGTAGAATGTTGTCCCACTCCTCTTCAATGGGGGTGCGAAGTTGCTTGAAATTGGTGGGAACTGGAACACGCTCTGTCGTACACGTTGATCCAGAGCATCCCAAACCTGCTCAACTGGTGACATGTTTGGAGAGTATGCATGCCATGGAAGAACATTTTCAGCTTCCAGGAATTGTGTACAGATCCTTGTGACATGGGGACGTGCATTATCACGCTGAAACATGAGGTGATGGCGGTAGATGATTGGCAACACAATGGGCCTCAGGATCTCGTCATGGTATCTCTGTGCAATCAAATTGCCCTTGATAAAATGAAATTGTGTTCGATGTCCGTAGCTTATGCCTGCCCATACCACAACCCCTGTATAATGATTATGCTGTCAGGTGGATGGATTATCCTAGCAAAGGAGAAATGCTCACTATCAGGGATGTAAACAAATTTGTGCACAAAATTGAGAGTTAAGCTGTTTGTGCGTATGGAACATTTCCTGGATCTTTTATTTCAGCTCATGAAACATGGGACCAACACTTTTCATGTTATGTTTATATTTTTGTTCAGTATAAATTAATGTTCTTGTCCCTATCCCTCCATTCTACTGATAAGATGACCTCTCATATACATACATCTGTTAAATATATATTTTGTGAAAGAGTAACGAATGGGAGAAATTAATGGAAGGGGCTATTTTTATGTCCATCATTGCTCCTGGATAGATGGATGTGTTCGCTGATAAACACAGCCATTAGGGCTAAATGTGACGCGCCATTTCCATTTAGCCCAATTAGTTCTCCTCATTAAAGATCCAGCCTCCATCTCTAGTAATACAATAGATAATACTTCAAAGACATCAATGAAAAAAGCCATCAGAAATAGCTGCTTCAGGAAATGGATCTATGTAAAGTAATATATGTGAAGTGTGGTGATAATGAGGTGGATGAGATGACCATGTGAGTAAGTGAGCGAGAGAGAAAGAAAGCGAGAGAGAGAAAGAGATCCGGACGGACAAGCTACTCTAATCTGACTATACTAAATCTCAGTGACGGGCTGAGAGACAAACAAGGCTGGCGGTAGCAGTGACACATGGTGCATTTTTTCCACCCCCATCTGAATATAGCACAGCACCTAGAGCAAGTTGAAGTTCCATCATCACATACCCATTTTCTACAAGAGTCTACTGGATCTCTCCAAATGTGCCAGTTCTGTAAACAATAGGCTACCTGCAGAATAAAGCTATTTTGCCATAACAACTTTGAATCAACTGTAGACTATGATGTTGGTCATGTTCAGTAGGGCACACCGTAATAAAGCATTTCCAAACTGAAAAAGGGCTTTTCAAATTGAACAAGTTTGGGTAATACAGTGCCTTCAGAAAATATTCAACCCCCTCTACTTTTTCCACATTTTGTTGTTTTACAGCCTGAATCTAAAATTGATTCAATTAAGATTTTGTGTCACTGGCCTACACACAATACCCCATAATGTCAAAGTAGAATTATGTTTTTGCTCACTGTGTGCAATAATAGTGTGTAACATGATTTTTTTTAAATCCCTACCTCATCTCTGTACCCCACACATACAATTATCTGTAAGGTCCCTCAGTCGAGCAGTGAAAAGACCAGGTTTTTCAATGCCTCGCAAAAAGGGGTACATATTGGTAGATGGATAACATTCTTAAAAAGCAGACATTGAATATCACTTTGAGCAGAGTGAAGTTATTAATTACATTTTGGATGGTGTATCAATACACCCAGTGACTACAAAGATACAGTGCATACGGGAAAGTATTCAGACCCCTTGCCCTTTTCCACAGTTACAGCCTTATTCTAAAATTTATAAAAATGTTTCCCCCCCCCATCAACTACACACAATACCAAGTGTATTTATATTTACATAAGTATTCAGACCCTTTACTCAGTACTTTGTTGAAGCACCTTAAGCAGCGATTACAGCCTTTAGTCTTCTTGGGTATGACGCTACAAGCTTGGCACACCTGTATGTGGGGAGCTTCTCCTATTCTTCTCTGCAGATCCTCTCAAGCTCTGTCAGGTTGAATGGGGAGCGTCGCTGCACAGCCAATTTCAGGTTTCTCCAAAGATGTTCGGGCTCTGGCCGGGCCACTCAAGGACATTCAGAGATTTGTCCCGAAGCCACTCCTGCATTGTTTTGGCTGTGTGCTTAGGGCGTTGTCCTGTTGGAAGGTGAACCTTCGCCCCAGTCTGAGGTCTAAAGCGCTCTCTGGGGCAGGTTTTCATCAAGGATCTCTCTGTACTTTGCTCTGTTCATCTTCCCTCGATCCTGACTAATCTCCCAGTCCCTGCCGCTGAAAAAACATCCCAACAGCATGATACTGCCAACACCATGCTTCACCGTAGGGATCGTGCCAGGTTTCCTCCAGACGTGACGCCCTAGACGTGGTGCTTAAGACATCGTGGTCACCTCCCTGACCAAGGCCCTTCTCCCCCGATTGCTCAGTTTGGCCGGGCGGCAAGCTCTAGGAAGAGTCTTGGTGGTTCCAAACTTCTTCCATTTAAGAATGATGGAGGCCACTGTGTTCTTGGGAAACTTCAATGCTGCAGACATTTTATGGTACCCTTCCTCAGATCTGTGCCTCCACACAATCCTGTCTCGGAGCTCTACGGACAATTCCTTTGACCTCATGGCTTGGTTTTTGCTCTGAAATGTACTGTCAACTGTGGGACCTTAAATAGACAGGTGTGTGCCTTTCCAAATCATGTCCAATCAATTTAATACATTTTTTAAAATCAGAGAATTAACCAATGATATCAGGCCACACCCGGCCATGATTACAGACACCTGTGTTTGTCCATTATACCCTGATTAAGACAGCTTGTCTGTCGTTTTGACAACGTTTTGTTGGTTATTAGGTTATTAAATTATTGCATCGGAGCTCCTAGAGTGTGTGGCTCTCCTTCATTTTTGAAGTGTTCTACTCCACAAGTCAGCACCTCGCATAAATAGGTGTGCGTTTATTTCACCTCTAGATCAATCAATTTAATTTACCACAGGTGGACTCCAATCAGGTTGTAGAAACGTCAAGGATGATCAATAGAAACAGGATGCACCTGAGCTTACTTTCGAGTCTCATAGCACAGGGTCTGAATACTTTTGTAAATAATGTATTTCTGTTTTTTATTTTTTTTAAATTTGCAAAGATTTCTAAAAACCTGTTTTCGCATAGTCATTATGGGGTATTGTGTGTAGATAGATTTTTATTTATTTAATCCATTTTAGAATAAGGCCGCAACGTATCAAAATGTGGAAAAGGGGAAGGGGTCTGAAAACTTTCCGAATGCACTGTATGCATGTGTCCTTCCTAACTCAGTTGCTGGAGAGGAAGGAAATCGCTCAGGGATTTCACCATGAGGCAATAGTAACTTTAAAACAGTTACTGAGTTTAATGGCTGCGATAGGAGAAAACTGAGGATGGATCAACAACATTATAGTTACTCCACAATACTAACCTAAATGACAGAGTGAAAAGAAGGAAGCCTGTACAGCATATATATATTCCTAAACATGCATCCTGTTTGCATTAAGGTACTAAAGTAAAACTGCAAAAAAATGTCCTGAATACAAAGCTTTATGTTCTGGGCAAATCTAATAAAACACATCACGGAGTACCACTCTTCATATTTTCAAGCATTGTGGTGGATGCATCATGTTATGGGTATGCTCGTCATCGGCAAGGACCAAGGAGTTTTTTAAGGATAAAAATAAACAGAATAGAGTTAAGCACAGGCAAAATCCTCGGAAGAAAACCTGGTTCAGTCTGCTTTCCAACAGACACTGGGAGACAGAATCACCTTCCAGCAGAACAATAACCTAAAATGCAAGGCCAAATATACACTGCAGTTGCTTACCAAGACTAGATTCAATGTTCCTGACTGGACTAGTTACAGTATTGAATTAAAAATCGTCTTGAAAATATATGGCAATGATCGACAACCAACTTGACAGAACTTGAAGAATTTTGAAAACAATAATGGGCAAATGTTGCACAATCCAGGGGTGGACAGCTCTTAGACTTACCCAGAAAAACTCACAGCTGTAATCGCTGCAAAAGATGATTCTGACTTATATTGACTCAGTGGAGTGAATACTTACAGTATGTAAATGTGATATTTCTGCATTTCATTTTCAATAAATTTGCAAACATTTCTAAGGCATTATGAGGTATTGTGTTTAGATGGGTGAGAATAACATCTATTTAATCAATTTTGAAGTCAGGCTGTAACGCAACAAAATATGGAATAAGTCAAGAGGTATGAATACTTTCTTAAGGCACTGTACCTCCCAGTTTCAAAAGGTTTTCTCCTGTTGTGTGCCCCACTGAACAGGACCCTGGTTTGTGGTGTGGTGTGTCTCTCTCACCTCTTCTCCCAGGAGTTCATGCCCAGGATGTTGAGTAGCAGCCTGCAGTAGTAGAAGGCTGACTGGGGCCTCTGAGGCCCTGGCTCCCCTTGCTCCACGGCTCTCATGTTCAGCCCATTCCCTCTGTGCACCGCAAAGTCCCTCTCCTCTGCACACTGCTTCAGGATGGCGTTGATCACGTCGTTCTCCTGCTTCTCCGACACGCAGACAGGGGGTGGGGCGGGGATGTTAAGGGGGCCTCCGGCACGCTGAAGGCACTCGGGGCTGGAGTAACCCAGGTACTGCAGTATCTCATCTAGAACATCATCTTCTCGCAAGGAGTTCCAGGACGGGACCGCCTCGCGACACACACGCTTAGCTTGCGGGGCCATGAGCTCCAACACACCTTCCACTTCCTCCTCTTCTTCCTCTCCTTCCTCCTCCACAGCCTCCCCCTGCTCCTCCTCTCCCAGCACCAACACCACCACCTCCTCCTCCTCTTCCCTCTCCTCTTCTTCCTTCTCTATAGGGTCTCCAACCCAGTTCTTCTCCTTCTCCCTCTCTGTAGTCATTCTCTCTGTTGGTGTGTTACTGTAGAGGTGCAGGGGCTGATTGGGAACACCACAGTGAGGTGGCCCGTACAGCACAGCCGAATCCCACGAGTGTTTTCCGGAGATGTCTCGGACGATAACCCTCACACAGGCACTGGTGGTGGTGAGGCCTGCAGACATTCCTCCACCAGGCACACCGTCCTCAGCACGGACCTGCAGACAGGATAGGAGGGTGGTGCCATTCAGGACAAAGAACTGTAGGTTGGGCCCATCAAAGAGCTCTGGGGCCAGGTCAGGGCTATCGCTGTAGGGGTTGTCCATGTTCTCACACACCTGGCTGGTCAGGGTAGCAGGGCCTCCAGACATGGGGTAGTGCCCAAGGTGGTTGACCAGGTGGGTGATGACTGTCCTGGCAGCGATGGAGATCAGACCGTGCTGGATACGGCTCCGCACTACAGGGGGAGAGGAAGAGATAAATAATAAGGAGATAAAGAGATGAAAAGCTCTAAAACAAGAACAAGGGGATATAATGGACACTGTTTAATGTTGACAGTGCAGCATTTCTCAAGACCAGTTCCAATAAACAGGAGAAAAGATAGAAAAAGCCAGCCAGCCAGTCAGTCAGTAGATAACATGTGGGTATCCGCTCAACCCAGTGGGACTAGGTATTTCTAGTGTTAACCTCCAACAGAGGGTAAAGGGATGAGGCAATCTAGCCAATCAAAAGTAAAATGCTAGATACCAGTAACAACAACGCCAGACACCGGTAACAACAACGCCAGACACCGGTAACAACAACGCCAGACACCAGTTACAACAACCCCAGACACCAGTTACAACAACGCCAGACACCAGTTACAAAAGCGGCAGGCACCAGTTACAAAAGCGGCAGACACCAGTAACAACAACGCCAGACACCAGTTACAACAACGCCAGACACCAGTTACAACAACGCCAGACACCAGTTACAAAAGCGCCAGACACCAGTTACAAAAGCGCCAGACACCAGTAACAACAACCCCAGACACCAGTTGCAACAGCGCCAGACACCAGTAGCAACAACGCCAGACTCCAGTTACAACAACGCCAGACACCAGTTACAAAAGCGCCAGACACCAGTAACAACAGCGCCAGACACCAGTTACAACAACGCCAGACACCAGTTACAACAACGCCAGACACCAGTTGCAACAACGCCAGACACCAGTTGCAACAACGCCAGACACCAGTAGCAACAATGCCAGACACCAATTATAAAAGCACCAGACACCAGTTACAAAAGCGCCAGACACCAGTTACAAAAGCGCCAGACACCAGTAACAACAACGCCAGACACCAGTAACAACAAAGCCAGACACCAGTAACAACAAAGCCAGACACCAGTAACAACAACCCCAGACACCAGTAACAACAAAGCCAGACACCAGTAACAACAACGCCAGACACCAGTTACAACAACGCCAGACACCAGTTACAACAACGCCAGACACCAGTTACAACAACGCCAGACACCAGTTACAACAACGCCAGACACCAGTTACAACAACGCCAGACAACAGTTACAACAACGCCAGACACCAGTTACAACAACGCCAGACACCAGTTGCAACAACGCCAGACACCAGTAACAACAACGCCAGACACCAGTAGCAACAACGCCAGACACCAGTTATAAAAGCGCCAGACACCAGTTACAAAAACGCCAGACACCAGTAACAACAACGCCAGACACCAGTAACAACAACGCCAGACACCAGTAACAACAACGCCAGACACCAGTAACAACAACGCCAGACACCAGTAACAACAACGCCAGACACCAGTTACAACAACGCCAGACACCAGTTACAACAACGCCAGACACCAGTTACAACAACGCCAGACACCAGTAACAACAACGCCAGACACCAGTAACAACAGCGCCAGGCACCAGTTACAAAAACGCCAGGCACCAGTTACAAAAGCGCCAGGCACCAGTTACAACAACGCCAGACACCAGTTACAACAACGCCAGACACCAGTTACAACAACGCCAGGCACCAGTTAAACGTGCCAGACACCAGTTACAACAACGCCAGACACCAGTAACAACAACGCCAGACACCAGTTACAAAAGCGGCAGACACCAATTACAACAACGCCAGACACCAGTAACAACAACGCCAGACACCAGTAACAACGCCAGACACCAGTAACAACAACGCCAGACACCAGTAACAAAAGCGCCAGACACCAGTAACAAAAGCGCCAGACACCAGTAACAAAAGCGCCAGACACCAGTAACAAAAGCGCCAGACACCAGTAACAAAAGCGCCAGACACCAGTTACAACAACGCCAGACACCAGTTACAACAACGCCAGACACCAGTTACAACAACGCCAGACACCAGTTACAAAAGCGCCAGACACCAGTTACAACAACGCCAGACACCAGTTACAAAAGCGCCAGACACCAGTAACAACAACGCCAGACACCAGTTACAACAACGCCAGACACCAGTTACAACGCCAGACACCAGTAACAACAACGCCAGACACCAGTAACAACAACGCCAGACACCAGTAACAACAACGCCAGACACCAGTTACAACAACGCCAGACACCAGTAACAACAACGCCAGACACCAGTAACAACAACGCCAGACACCAGTAACAACAACGCCAGACACCAGTAACAACAACGCCAGACACCAGTAACAACAACGCCAGACACCAGTAACAACAACGCCAGACACCAGTAACAACAACGCCAGACACCAGTAACAACAACGCCAGACACCAGTAACAACAACGCCAGACACCAGTAACAACAACGCCAGACACCAGTAACAACAACGCCAGACACCAGTTACAAAAGCGCCAGACACCAGTAACAACAACGCCAGACACCAGTTACAACAACGCCAGACACCAGTTACAACGCCAGACACCAGTAACAACAACGCCAGACACCAGTAACAACAACGCCAGACACCAGTAACAACAACGCCAGACACCAGTTACAACAACGCCAGACACCAGTAACAACAACGCCAGACACCAGTAACAACAACGCCAGACACCAGTAACAACAACGCCAGACACCAGTAACAACAACGCCAGACACCAGTAACAACAACGCCAGACACCAGTAACAACAACGCCAGACACCAGTAACAACAACGCCAGACACCAGTAACAACAACGCCAGACACCAGTAACAACAACGCCAGACACCAGTAACAACAACGCCAGACACCAGTAACAACAACGCCAGACACCAGTAACAACAACGCCAGACACCAGTAACAACAACGCCAGACACCAGTTACAACGCTAGATACCTCAATGATTCCAATGGGGAATATTTTTACATTTCTGGGTGGCACCACGCAGAGAACAATCTGATGCCATGACACTCAGTGTTTTACCAACCATCTCTTGCCAATAAGCATAATTTACAGCCCCACAGAGCTACATAAACCCTGAGTGGGCCATTACAGGGAAAAGGAATGTGACTATTGACAGGACAGGAGGACAGGTTTCTCTCTCACTCTCTCTCTAATAAAATCTAGGGGGGCCTTTAAGGCAAAAGCATGTTTTATCTCAATGAGACAAACCTATGTAAATTAAGGTTAAATCTCTCCCTCCCTCCATCTTTACTCCGATACCCCAAAAGAAAAGGAAAGGAATGAAATGAACAAATAAATTGATAGATCGAGGACCGGAGGGAAAAGGGGAGTTAGTTGCTAAGAAAAGAAGCATGCCTCACAAAGTGCTCCAAAGATTAGTCATTATCCCATGCTGGAAAAAGCTGCAGGTGTCCCCTGCTGCTCTGAATCTAACACAGGACACATAGGAGCCTAGCTGCATTCACATCACATCCAGTCCATAGGAGGAATCAGAGTAGGGGAGAGGTAGAGATTAAGACAGCGGAAGAGGAGGAGAAGAGGGAGTTATGTTCTTACCCTCAGTGACAGGCTGTAGTTTGGAGGAGCGTTCTGAGTCAGGGGAGTGGAGGGGCTCTGGTTCCTTCAGACTCTCCAGTAGCAGGAAGGGGTCGTAGTCTGGACTGGTCAGGTCTGACAGGTTCATAGGGAAATACCTAGGGCTGTTGAAGTTCTGGGCCCCATACACACAGCCATGCAGCACCTGGGGGGAGAAGAGGGAGAACTAAGAAAACAATCAATGAACACTACTGCACTATTTCACATGACTGTAGTTTTCTATAGAGAGAAATAAAATGAGAGAGCGCAAAAGAATGAGAGAGAGAGAGACAGAGAGAGAAAGGAGAAAGAGAAAATAGAAAGAGAGAAAGAAACTTGAGAGGTGGAATCCTTATCGGAAATAAGTAATTGAATGATCTGCTGATCCCGTCACAGTGCGTTTCCGTGGAGAGAGAGAAAGGGTGGTAATGGGAAAAGAGGATCCTGTGATTGAGTGCTGACAACTGAGGGAGTGAGTGAGTCTGGGTGTGCTCAGTGCCAGCTGTAGCATGCATTAGGAAGGAGGCCCCCCAGTCCTGAACTCCATTAGGAAATGAAAGACCACTAAACACAAAATAAGTGCTACTCCATGGGTCAGGTTCCACACTCCACTGAATGCTTTGGTCAATGCTAAGCAAAGTAAAGACGGATATGTCGGCATCAAATACTGTCTTGAAGTATATCAATTCACAAAGCTACTACATAAAGCTACTATTCACAAAGCTACTACTACTACAAAAGTATGGGCAAGGGTTCTACTGGGCATACCTTGTAGATACAGCTGAGGACAGACTTGTCTGGCTTCTCCTTGTCAGGGCTGAGGGTTTGGACAGGCTGCAGCAAAGTTTTAGGAGGCAGAGCCATCACCCAGTCCAGCAGGCACAACAGCAGAGACACCACCAACTAGGGACAGGAAAGCAAAAACACAGTTTGATTTCATAAATAAAGCAGAGAACAAAATACTGTATTATGATGAGGAACATTTTCTTCATTGAGCTTCTGCAAGAAAGGCTGGTATACTGTAAATAGAAAAGCAACAGTTGTGATCATGTATTATTACCAACTCTCCATGTGACTAGGAGAGTTGTGTGTGAGGAGAAGTGACATACCCTCTTGTCCAGTTCATGAGGCGAGGATTCTGTAGTGGGAAGCAGGTGAGTGATAGTCGCTATGAGGATCTGAAACAAGAGTTAATATGTCACTGTCATTCCAAAAGGATCCTCTTGAAAAACTCCAAGAAGAGTTGACATAGGTCATTATTAAAATGGACATGCCAATTTACCTCAACTATTTTCTTTGGAGTGTCGAGGGGGAATTTCTGAAGGTCATCGACATAGTTTATGAGCAAGTGCAGAATGTCGGAGGCCACCAGCGCGACAGTTTTATTTGGAAACTGAAAAACAAAGAGACACAAACACGCACGCAATTGAGAAAAGTGTAAGGGGCTCAGGGAGATGACCCACCACCTCCTCCTCCCTCCCTCCTCTCACTGTGACCCTGCCTCGGGAAGAGCGCAGTGCTTTCCAGAGCAGCAGGCCAGGGCCAAGGCACACACAAAACAATGGTCCAGATCACTAGCCATCCCATTTGATTGGATAACAATATGGAGAGGAGTTAAAGTAGGGGGGGTGGGGAGGGGGGGGTCAGTTGACGAGCACCCTTATTTCAGAAGACTGAAAAATAACAATTCCTTGAGGTGGGTGTTGGATGTATTCTTCATGGGATTAGCCTTCGCCTTCTGTCTGAGCAGAATGGAGAGCACACAGAGGCCAAAATGTTGACAGTCAGGCCAGATTTAGCTGGGCTGGAGTTGTGTGTGGTGGGCCAGACCAAACCAGCCGGTACTGTCTGTAAGCTTCTTCTGGCAACTCAGTGCAGAACATCTTTCTCCCACTCCAAGCAGACTGACACTGCTGTAACTGTGCCAGTCAACAACAGACAGACCAGGGCTAAATACTGGGAGATACTGCTTCTGTGCTACTGCTAACCAGGGACTGCTACAGTACAATTCCCATGGCAAGTGATGAAGGCAAGGCAACACATTTCAAAATTCTAATCACTGTGCATGGCAGATGACTCAATAACATCAGGGTTGTGGGTTCAATTCCCATAGGGATCACATATACACTACCGTTCAAAAGTTTGGGGTCACTTAGGAATGTCCTTGTTTTTGAAAGAAAAAATATTTTTTTAAATAACATCAAATTGATCAGAAATACAGTGTAGACATTGTTAATGTTGCAAATGACTATTGTAGCTAGAAATGGCTGATTTAAAATTGAATATCTATATAGGTGTACAGAGGCCCATTATCAACCATCACTCCTGCTTTCCAATGGCACGTTGTGTTAGCTAATCCAAGTTATCATTTTAAAAGACTAACTGATCATTAGAAAACCCTTTTGCAATTATGTTAGCACAGCTGAAAACTATTGTGCTGATTAAAGAAGCAATACAACTGGCCTCCTTAGACTAGTTCAGTATCTGGAGCATCAGCATTTGTGGGTTCGATTACAGGCTCAAAATGGCTAGAAACAAAGAACTTTCTTCTGAAACTTGTCAGTCTATTCTTGTTCTGAGAAATTAAGGCTAGAGGTCGACCGATTATGATTTTTCAACTCCGATACCGATTATTGGAGGACCCGAAAAGCCGATACCGATTAATCGGCCGATTTTTTAAATTTGTAATAATGACAATTACAACAATACTGAATTAACACTTATTTTAACTTAATATAAAACATCAATAAAATCAATTTAGCCTCAAATAAATAATGAAACATGTTCAATTTGGTTTAAATAATGCAAAAACAAAGTGTTGGAGAAGAAAGTAATATGTGCCATGTAAAAATGTGTGCCATGTAAAATATGTGCCATGTAAAAAAGCTAACGTTTAAGTTCCTTGCTCAGAACATGAGAACATATGAAAGTTGGTGGTTCCTTTTAACATGAGACTTCAATATTCTAAGGTAAGGGTTTTTTAGGTTGTAGTTAATATAGTATTTATAGGACTATTTCTCTCTATACCATTTGTATTTCATATACCTTAGACAATTGGATGTTCTTATAGGCACTATAGTATTGCCAGTGTAACAGTATAGCTTCCGTACCCCTCCTCGCCCCTACCTGGGCTCGAACCAGGAACACATCGGCAACAGCCACACTCGAAACATCGTTACCCATCACTCCACAAAAGCCGCAGCCCTTGCAGCGCAAGGGGAATAACTACTCCAAATCTAAAAGCGAGTGACGTTTGAAACAGTATTAGCGCACACCCAGCTAACTAGCTAGCCATTTCACATTGGTTACACCAGCCATTAGGCTGATAGGCTTGAAGTCATAAACAGCGCTGTGCTTGCGAAGAGCTGCTGGCAAAATGCACGAATGATGAATGATTACGGGCCTGCTGCTGCTCACTCAGACTGCTCTATCAAATCATAGACTTAGTTATAACATAATAACACACAGAAATACGAGCCTTTGGTCATTAATACGATCGAATCCGGAAACGTTCATTTAGAAAACAAAACGTTTATTCTTTCAGTGAAATACGGAACCGTTCGGTATTTTATCTAACGGATGGCATCCCTAAGTCTAAATATTCTTGTTTTACATTGCACAACCTTCAATGTATGTCATAATTACGTACAATTCTTGCAAATTAGTTCGCAATGAGCCAGGCAGCCCAAACTGTTGCATATACCCTGACTCTGCGTGTAATGAACGCAAGAGAAATGACACAATTTCACCTGGTTAATATTGCCTGCTAAACTGGATTAGTAGTTATAACTAGTGATTATGATTTATTGTTTTTTATAAGATAAGTTTAATGCTAGCTAGCAACTTATCTTGGCTTCTACTGCATTTGCGTAACAGGCATGCTACTCGTGGAGTGCAATGGTTAGAGCGTTGGACTAGTTAACTGTGCGGTTGCAAGATTGGAACCCCTGAGCTGACAAGGTGAAAATCTGTCATTCTGCCCCTGGACAAGGCAGTTAACCCACAGTTCCTAGGCAGTCATTGAAAATAAGAATGTGTTCTTAACTGACTTGCCTAGGTTAAAAAAAAAATATATATATATTTTTTTAATAATCGGAAATCGGCGCCCAAAAATACAGATTTCCGATTGTTATGAAAATTTGAAATCGGCCCAAATTAATCGGTCGACCTCTAATTAAGGCTATTCCATGCGAGAAATTGCCAAGAAACTGAAGATCTCGTACAAAGCGGTGTACTACTCTCTTCACAGAACAGCGCAATCCGTCTCTAACCTGAATAGAAATAGGAGTGGGAGGCCCGGTGCACAACTGAGCAAGAGGACAAGTACATTAGAGTGTCTAGTTTGAGAAACAGATGCCTCACAAGTCTCAACTGGCAGCTTCATTAAATAGTACCCGCAAAACACCAGTCTCAACGTCAACAGTGAAGAGGCGACTCTGGGATGCTGGCCTTTTTTTTTTTGCAAAGAAAAAGCCATATCTCAGACTGGATAATAAAAATAAAAGATTAAGATGGGCAAAAGAACACAGACACTGGACAGAGGAACTCTGCCTAGAAGGCCAGCATCCAGGAGTCACCTCTTCACTGCTGACATTGAGACTGGTGTTTTGCGGGTACTATTTAATGAAGCTGCCAATTTTTTAAATCCATCTGATATTGACTAAATTATAGCGCAGCATTTTTTTTACTGGCACAGAACAATTTGGTGAGAATTCAGGTATTCAATTTATTTTAAAATGTAATTTTTCTTAGAATGCAGTCATACATACATTTTGTAATATTATCAGGTATTTTGTAAAAACAATATGTTAAAATAAAGAAATTATATGTGCACTTATCTATACATACTAATCAGACATAATATCACCATTAATCTGAGTGTTAATTTTCAGAAGTTGCTTTCATTTCAGCATATCTAATTTGTAAACATTTCAACTGTATTAAATTAGAACTTTTTTCTATTACCCCCAAAATGAACACCCATCAAAATAAAGTTATCTTTCTTCTCTTTCTTGTGATTCAAGTGTCAAGGTGATGCGTTATATCCCAGACGAAGATTTAGCGCCATTATAGATGCCCAGTTCAGCCATTACCGGAGTGTGTTTGACAGGTCATTACAAAAATGGTTGCAACGTTAACAGGAAATAACCACAGGCACAATTAAGATCATGAAAGAGTCACAGGAGTAAAATGAACACAATCAATCCAGTACGCTTTAAGTGACTCGTGGATTTTGCAGTTCAAACATAGGAAGTAGATGGCTGAAAATGACAGCTCCTCATGTGAGGCATGCAGGGCATGGGCACTGTTAGCAATATATTCCATTTAGCAGAAGTGGCATATTACTATATCATATATAGCTAGTTACCTTTAGAGTGACACAGATGACATTGAGGGCTTCTTTGATCTGAGGATGCTGGGTGGCGTGGACCAACTCCTCACACAGCCAGATACCCAGACTGCACAGGGCAACACACCTGACAGGGCCAAACACAACATAACACAACTCCTCTTAATTTTCCATTGGGCTGTTTTTTATTTAACGGACACAAAATTAACACATTAGCCCATTATAAAAAGCTTTAATATTTTGAGTCACAGTTGGTAACCAATAAACACAAATACACATACATAAATGCATAATCAACTAACAATACCGATGTCAGTGTGATATTGAATGAGACTAACAGGGACAATACACAGGGAAGACTACAGCATAACCAGCTTATATTAGTCACCAGAGCCCATACAGTGACACCCTCCTCCTCATTCCCTCGCCTCATTTTTCTTACAATAATCTGCTATTTGGCAGATGTCTTCCTCCAGACAGACAAAGACTGTGTCCTTTATGGTACCCTATTCTCTATACAGGGCGCTGGTCAGAAGTAGTGCACTATGTCGGGAATAGGGTATTTATGCTGCAGTAGTTTATGTGTCGGGGGGCTAGGGTCAGTTTGTTATATCTGGAGTACTTCTCCTGTCCTATTCGGTGTCCTGTGTGAATTTAAGTGTGCATTCTCTAATTCCCTCCTTCTCTCTTTCTTTCTCTCTCTCGGAGGACCTGAGTCCTAGGACCATGCCCCAGGACTACCTGACATGATGACTCCTTGCTGTCCCCAGTCCACCTGGCCGTGCTGCTGCTCCAGTTTCAACTGTTCTGCCTTATTATTATTTGACCATGCTGGTCATTTATGAACATTTGAACATCTTGGCCATGTTCTGTTATAATCTCCACCCGGCACAGCCAGAAGAGGACTGGCCACCCCACATAGCCTGGTTCCTCTCTAGGTTTCTTCCTAGGTTTTGGCCTTTCTAGGGAGTTTTTCCTAGCCACCGTGCTTCTACACCTGCATTGCTTGCTGTTTGGGGTTTTAGGCTGGGTTTCTGTACAGCACTTTGAGACATCAGCTGATGTACGAAGGGCTATATAAATAAATTTGATTTGGTACCATTTGGTTGTTTGGTTTGTGGGGATGGGTGGTTGTGGTTTGTTGGTGGGAGTGGTTGGTTGGTGGGGTGGGTGGTTTATTGGTGGGGATGGTTGGTCTTTATACCTGGCTGGGGCTGAAGGCTCATCTATGGCTGAACTCAGGATGTGTTTGATGATGTGTTCCTGAAACAAAGGACAGGGTCTATCAATAAATGATCAATCAATCAATCAATAATTAACTGATTGAGAGATTAATGAACCCATCAGCCTGTTTTATTCTCCATTGAACAACAGGTGTGCTGCTAAATCACACACGCACAAAACAGACTCCCTACTGGCTGAATCAACCGGTGTTTTGTCATTCACAGCCAGATGGAACACTCTCATGCATGAAATTAGCTCTTTAACCAGCAATCAACAACATGCGGCACAATAACAACAAGATCCTGTGAATGGGCTATTGTGACATAGCTGACGACCCACTAGAGAGTTAGATAACCTAGCACTACTGCTCCCTCAGTACCACAAGGGGAAGAAATTAAAAGGTAATTGGGTTTAATGTGGGTTTGATACAACATCAAACAATAGGTGGCTTGGGTGGTCTAATGGTTACGAGTGGTCTAATGGTTTTTAGTGGTCTAATAGTTACTAGTGGTCTAATGGTTTTTAGTGGTCTAATGGTTACCAGTGGTCTAATGGTTACTAGTGGTCTAATGGTTACCAGTGGTCTAGTGGTCTAATGGTTACCAGTGGTCTAATGGTCTAATGGCTACCAGTGGTCTAATGGTTTTTAGTGGTCTAATGGTTATTAGTGGTCTAATGGTTACAAGTGGTCTAATGGTTATTAGTGGTCTAATGGTTACAAGTGGTCTAATGGTTATTAGTGGTATAATGGTTACCAGTGGTCAAGTGGTCTAATGGTTACCAGTGGTCTAATGGTTTTTAGTGGTCTAATGGTTACTAATGGTCTAGTGGTTAATAGTGGTCTAATGGTTACTAGTGGTCTAATGGTTACCAGTGGTCTAATGGTTACCAGTGGTCTAGTGGTCTAATGGTTACCAGTGGTCTAATGGTTACCAGTGGTCTAATGGTCTAATGGTTACCAGTGGTCTAATGGTTTTTAGTGGTCTAATGGTTATTAGTGGTCTAATGGTTACCAGTGGTCTAATGGTTTTTAGTGGTCTAATGGTTATTAGTGGTCTAATGGTTACAAGTGGTCTAATGGTTATTAGTGGTCTAATGGTTACAAGTGGTCTAATGGTTATTAGTGGTATAATGGTTACCAGTGGTCAAGTGGTCTAATGGTTACCAGTGGTCTAATGGTTTTTAGTGGTCTAATGGTTACTAATGGTCTAGTGGTTAATAGTGGTCTAATGGTTACTAGTGGTCTAATGGTTACCAGTGGTCTAATGGTTACCAGTGGTCTAGTGGTCTAATGGTTACCAGTGGTCTAATGGTTACCAGTGGTCTAATGGTCTAATGGTTACCAGTGGTCTAATGGTTTTTAGTGGTCTAATGGTTATTAGTGGTCTAATGGTTACAAGTGGTCTAATGGTTACAAGTGGTCTAATGGTTTTTAGTGGTCTAATGGTTACTAATGGTCTAATGGTTAATAGTGCTCTAATGGTTACTAGTGGTCTAATGGTGTTTAGTGGTCTAATGGTTTTTAGTGGTCTAATGGTTACTAGTGGTCTAATGGTTACTAGTGGTCTAATGGTTACTAGTGTTCTAATGGTTACTAGTGGTCTAATGGTTTTTAGAGGTCTAATGGTTACTAATAGTTACTAGTGTTCTAATGATCAAATGGTTACTAATGGTCTCGTGGTTACTAATGGTCTCGTGGTTACTAATGGTTATCAGTGTTCTAATGGTTACTAGTGGTCTAGTGGTTACCAGTTGTCACTAATGGTCTAGTGGTTACAAGTGTTTACTAGTAGTCACTAACGGTCTAGTGGTTACTAGTGGTTACTAGTAGTCACTAATGGTCTAGTGGTTACTAGTGGTCACTAATGGTCTAGTGGTTACTAATGGTCTCGTGGTTACTAATGGTCGAGTGGTTACTAGTGGTTACTAGTAGTCACTAATGGTCTAGTGGTTACTAGTGGTTACTAATGGTCTAGTGGTTACTAATGGTCTAGTGGTTAATAATGGTCACTAGTGGTCTAGTGGTTACTAATGTTTTTTAGTGGTCTAATGGTTACTAGTAATGGTTACTAGTGGTCTAGTGGTGTAATGGTTACTAGAGGTCTAATGGTTACTAGTGGTCTAATGGTTACTTATGGTCTAGTGGTCTAATGGTTACTAGTGGACTAATGGTTACTAGTGGTCTAATGGTTACTAGTGGTCTAATGGTTACTAATAGTTACTAGTGTTCTAATGGTTACCAGTGGTCTAATGGTTACTAGTGATCAAGAGGTCTAATGGTTACTAATGGTCTAGTGGTCTAATGGTTACTAGTGGTCTAGTGGTATAATGTTTTTTAGTGGCCTAGTGGTTACTAATGGTCTCGTGGTTACTTATAGTTACTAGTGTTCTAGTGGTTACTTGTGGTTACTAGTAGTCACTAATGGTCTAGTGGTTACTAATGGTTACTAGTAGTCACTAATGGTCTAGTGGTTGCTAGTGGTCTAGTGGTTACTAGTAGTCACTAATGGCCCAGTGGTAACTAATGGTCTAGTGGTTACTAATGGTCTAGTGGTCACTAGTGGTTACTAATGGTCTAGTGGTTACTAGTAGTCACTAATGGTCCAGTGGTAACTAATGGTCTAGTGGTTACTAGTGGTTACTAGTAGTCACAAATGGTCTCGTGGTTACTAGTGGTCACTCATGGTCTAGTGGTTACTAATGGTCTAGTGGTTACTAATGGTCTAGTGGTCACTAGTGGTCTCGTAGTTAATAGTGGTCTCGTGGTTAATAGTGGTCTCGTGGTTAATAGTGGTCTCGTGGTTAATAGTGGTCTCGTGGTTAATAGTGGTCTCGTGGTTATTAGTGGTCTCGTGGTTAATAGTGGTCTCGTGGTTAATAGTGGTCTCGTGGTTAATAGTGGTCTCGTGGTTAATAGTGGTCTCGTGGTTAATAGTGGTCTCGTGGTTAATAGTGGTCTCGTGGTTAATAGTGGTCTCGTGGTTAATAGTGGTCTCGTGGTTAATAGTGGTCTCGTGGTTAATAGTGGTCTCGTGGTTAATAGTGGTCTCGTGGTTAATAGTGGTCTCGTGGTTAATAGTGGTCTCGTGGTTAATAGTGGTCTCGTGGTTAATAGTGGTCTCGTGGTTAATAGTGGTCTCGTGGTTAATAGTGGTCTCGTGGTTAATAGTGGTCTCGTGGTTAATAGTGGTCTCGTGGTTAATAGTGGTCTCGTGGTTGGTGCCGCCACCTCCAGTATATTAATACCGGTGTAAATGTGGGTAATAACTTTAAATCCCACTGCCATTTGACACACTGTGTCCCCTCCTATCTTTCCAATACTCCCCTCTCTCTGACCATCTGTTCAATAAAATCACACAAACTACCACGTATTTAAAAATATATAAAACAATCAAAAAGCAATAGGGGCAATCAATAAATGTTCAATACCCAAACGTGGAGCGGTTCCTACAGGTTGAAGCAATAGAATAAAGCAAGTTGAAAATGTAGAGTTAACCAACCACCCCACATGAGGACGGTTACCTTAACGTCTCTGAACTTGGTCATGACCACGTCAGCAGTGGTGGGGTGTAGGGCAGGCAGCTCCTCGTATAGGTTAGGGAAACACACCAGAGAACCCAGCAGGATCTGAGCCTCCACCCGTGGGGCCTGACAGAGAGACAAACAGGGGGGTAAACTCAGAAGACTACAGTGTTGAAACAGATAATTTAACTGTACTGGGGGAGGTGTTGTGTGGTGCATCCAGAAGTAGGTGTACAGTATATTGAAGCAAGTTTTCTGATTTAAAATGAGGGGAGACACCTCAAAATGTAAAGTGAATCTGCACTTATGAGAATAAACATCAGTCAGTCAGCCAATAATCAGTCAGCCAATAAGTCAGTCAGTCCTAACAGACAGCTATTCCAGTGCATTACGATCATAATCAGAGAGATAGTGAATTGCAGCAGTGTTGTTCTCACATTGAGGGAGGAGCAGGCTGTGACTCTGCTGGCTGCGATGATGAAATCCAGGATAAGCATGGTGGCTCCAGGCAGCCCGATGGAGAAGAACCGAGGAGAACAGTGCTTAATGATGGTGTTCACTATGTCCTGAGAAACACAGAGGGAACAGTATTTAACAGAGGGTAGTGATAACTGCAGCCAACACACTCTCTCTCAGTCTTCCTCTCTCTCAGAAACACACGCGCACGAAAACACACACACCTGGTCGACGTGCATAAGGCCACAGTGCATGATGTTGTAGAAGTGTGTGAGGAAGTCTGAGTTGGGCGAAACGTCCTGCCTCCTCTTCATGATCTTACAGATGAGCTTGTAGGCGTGTAGCTTCCCCTGTTTGTACCTCTCTGTCAGCATGGTCGCCTGTACAGGGGACAAGCAGTCGTGACACAGTCACAGATACAAGGGTAGAAGAGTTATGTTATTCACTTCAGTGTAATGTTAAAAATAAGGCTCTCCTGTATCTGTACATACTGTACCAGTCAAAAGTTTGGACGCATCTACTCATTCAAGGGGTTTTCTTTATTTTTTTACTATGTTAGACAATGTAGAATAATAGTGAAGACATCAAAACTATGAAATAACACATATGGAATCATGTCGTATCCGAAAAAGTGTTAAACAAAATACATTTTATATTTGAGATTCTTCAAAGTAGCCACCCGTTGCCTTGATGACAGCTTTGCACACACTTGGCATTCTCTCAACCACCTTCATGAGGTAGTCACCTGGAATGCATTTCAATTAATAGGTGTGCCTTTGTAACAGTATAAATTTAGACCGTCCCCTCGCCCATACCCGGGCGCGAACCAGGGACACATCAACAACAGTCACCCACGAAGCGTCGTTACCCATCGCTCCACAAAAGCCGCGGCCCTTGCAGAGCAAGGGGAACTACTACTTCAATGTCTCAGAGCAAGTGACGTCACTGATTGAAACGCTATTTAGCGCCCACGCTAACTAAGCTAGCCGTTTCACATCCGTTACACTCACCCCCCTTTTGACCTTCCTCCTTTTTCCGCAGCAACCAGTAATCCGGGTCAACAGCATCAATGTAACAGTATAATTTTAAACCGTCCCCTCGCCCATACCCGGGCGCGAACCAGGGACCTTCTGCACACATCAACAACAGTCACCCACGAAGCGTCGTTACCCATCGCTCCACAACAGCCGCGGCCCTTGCAGAGCAAGGGGAACTACTACTTCAAGGTCTCAGAGCAAGTGACGTCACTGATTGAAACGCTATTTAGCGCCCACGCTAACTAAGCTAGCCGTTTCACATCCGTTACACCTTAGTAAAAAAGTTAATTTGTGGAATTTCTTTCCTTCTTAATTCATTTGAGCCAATCAGTTGTGTTGTGACAAGGTAGGGGTGGTATACAGAAGATAGCCCTATTTGGTAAAAGACCAAGTCCATATTATGGCAAGAACAGCTCAAATAAGCAAAGAAAAACGACAGTCCATCATTACTTTAAGACATGAAGGTCAGTCAATCCGGAAAATGTCAATAACTTTCAAAAACTAAGTGCAGTCGCAAAAACCATCAAGTACTATGATGAAACTGGCTCTCATGAGGACCGCCACAGGAAAGGAAGACTCAGAGTTAACTCTGCTGCAGAGGATAAGTTCATTAGAGTTAACTGCACCTCAAATTACAACAAAAATAAATAACAGACACATCTCAACATCAAATGTTCAGAGGAGACTATGTGAATCAGGCCTTCATGGTCGAATTGCTGCAAAGAAACCACTACTAAAGGACACCAATAAGAAGAGACTTGCTTGGGCCAAGAAACACGAGCAATGGACATTAGACCAGTGTAAATCTGTCCTTTGGTCTGATGAGTCCAAATTTGAGATTTTTGGTTCCAACTGCCATGTCTTTGTGAGACGCAGAGTAGGTGAATGGGTGATCTCTGCATGTGTATTTCCCACAGTAAAGCATGGAGGAGGTGGTGGGATGGTGTGGGGATGCTTTGCTGGTGACACTGTCTGCCATTTATTTAGAATTCAAGGCACAATTAACCAGCATGGTTACCACAGCATTCTGCAGTGATATGGTATCCTGACAATCATTTGTTTTTCAACAGGACAATAACCCAACACACCTGCAGGCTGTGTAAGGGCTAGTTGACCAAGAAGGAGAGTGATGGAGTGCTGCATCAGATGACCTGGCCTCCACAATCACCTGACCTCAACCCAATTGAGATGATTTGGGATGAGTTGGAACGCAGAGCGAAGGAAAAGCATCCAACAAGTGCTCAGCTTATGTGGGAACTCCTTCAAGACTGTTGGAAAAGGATTCCAGGTGAAGCTGGTTGAAAGAATGCCAAGAGTGTGCAAAGCTGTCATCAAGGCAAAGGGTGGCTACTTTGAAGAATTTAAAATCTATTTTGATTTGTTTAACACTTTTTTGGTAACTACATGATTCCATATGTGTAATTTCATAGTTTCGATGCCTTCGCTATTATTCGACAATGTAGAAAATAGTAAAAATAAAGAAAAACCCTTGAATGAGTAGGTGTGTCCAAACTTTTGACTGGTACTGTATGTTGCCCTCAAAGTACATGTATTTTATAAAGTAATGGAACAGTGAGGGGTAATACTTACTTTGAAGAGCCAGGGGGTGAGGATCCGGAGGGGAGGGATGAGGACCGGGGGAGGAGGAGATGACTGGTTGTCCAGAGAGATGCCCAGATTATCTCTGATCTGGTGAGAGAGGGAGAAAGGAGAAAGAGAGAAAGAAGAAAGAAAAGAGTGAGAGAGAAGATAGGAGAAAAAGAAAGAAAGGAGAGAGAAAGAGAAAGAAAGAGTAAATTAATGTTGTGAATGAGTGTCTTACATACATTGATCCAGTAACTTCCATTCTTGTATTGAGTACACAGTCTGATTCCCGTATGGTTCCTCACCTTGGCCAGGTTCTGCCACAGCTCACAGAGATAGTCAAAGACCTGCGCGTGGATCTCTGGGTCCTTAATGGTGTTCACATCACCCAGAATGCCTAGCATCCTCCGCCACATCACCGTGGCAACGTCAGCGTGCCAACCGGTCAGGGAGCCACCGGCCATCACACTGCAGTCCTCTGTAGGAAACTCACTGGTTTCTGAGAGGAGGGAAAAGGGGGACAACACTTTTGAGTACACTGTTAGTATGTAAGTAAGGCTGAGTGTGTAGTGCGTTTGTGTTGTGTGACAGATAGGTGAGGGACCGTTCAAGTTTGGGTAGTGACTAGATAAACCAGTTACTATAGAGAGCAGTGTTGGTGTGTGTGTATTACCCAGGTCATCAGGAGTGTGTAGTACAGAGTGATGTAGTTTCTCATCCAGCTGCAGGTCCTCGTGCTGCAGCCCTATGTGTTCAGCGGTCAGGGTGGCTGGAGACGGGCTCTGTGAGCAGGAACCACCCAGGGAATGCATCGGGGACGCACTCTCTGAACCTGGATGAAGGCACACAGAGATTGATGTAATGAATTAGGTAGACATTGTATAATAATAATTTATTGGATTGAAAGCTTATTTCATCATGGATTTCTATGAGCTTTCCTAGATGATCAAAGTTCTTTAATGTGGGAATGTCACTAAGATGTATAAAAGGATGAGTGATGTGGACATTGAAAGCCGATGTGTTCTGATCTGTGAATCTGCAACTCTGACCTGTGATGGTGTCTGCAGACAGGCCTTGCTGGCTCAGACTGCTGGTCTCTGAGTCTGTCTGTGTGTGTGTGTGTGTGTCTCTCTCTCTCTCTGACCTGTGATGGTGATGGCGTCTGCAGACAGGCCGTGTTGGCTCAGACTGCTGGTCTCTGAATCTATGTGCAGGGTGGTGAGGCTGGACAGCTCCTGTTCCTCTGCAGTCTGGGGCAGCCCTCCAAGGCTAGCGTTATCCTGGTCCAAAGACCCAGCACCACAGCCATCTGGACCAAAGCTGAAATCTAACAGCATAGTGCCACCCAGTGGTCAGTACAAGTAGTAGTCCTCTAGCATGTCAAGAGCAATATACAATTCCCTCCCACTCCGATCCACGCCCACTCCGATCCACGCCCACTCCGATCCACTCCCACTCCGATCCACTCCCACTCCGATCCACTCCCACTCCGATCCACTCCCCTACTATGTTACTTAGTTACAGAACCAGGTTTTTTACACAATCAATATGCATGCAAAGCAAGCGTGAGCTAACTGATATAATCATGATTTATAACCTGTAATATCCTTAACAACACGAGTCACTGATTTAACGAGATGTGACATCAGCTGTCACTTACTTTCCAACTTGCAGTTGGCGTACTGGAAGGCGTTGAAGGAGTCTGACTGGCTGTCGGAGCTGATGACGTCGCTGCTGCTGGCGGGGGAGGTCCACTCAGAGGGCACACCGGGGTCGTCCACGGGTTGTGAGACGTTCTGACGGCCCAGGAGCTCCGGCAGGTCTTTGGGGATCTCCAGACTACAGGGGCTACTGCCACGCCTCGTCATGCCCTACAGAGAGAGATAGAGAGGAGAAGTTAGTACTCTAATGTTTGGACTAAACATATAGAGAGCATAAGCTGAGAACATTCACTTATTAACTCAGCTCAGAAATGGTGTGTGTGCGTGTGTGTGCACGCGTGTGCATGAGAAATGAAAAATAAAATTGAAAGGTGACTTACCGAGGTGCCTCTCGCTCGCAGACGCTCTTGGATAAATTCGTCCATCAGGTCTCCAAAGTTTTGGTTGCCGTTATCACTGGACACAGGACGCATCGTCTGACAAGGGTCCTCTTTGTTGCCTGTGCCCAGGCAGAGAGCAAAGGACATACACGTCACCCCATTGTCAGAAGATACTGACACACACAGCTACAAGCATCTTCACATCTTTATCATACAGATCTCCTCAACACAATACAAGACCATTGGACTAAAATATTGAATGCATGTCATTCCTATAGGCAGTGGATAACGTTAAGTTCAGAAATGTATGCCTGTGTAAAAGTATCAGTCAATAAAGTAAGGTAACTGTGGTGTTGTATGTGCTGTTAAATAAAGATGAAGAATTAAGGTAACTGCTGCACAATTCTCAACGAAACAATCTTAAAGAAAATACAACCAACACAACTGAGTCCAACCAGTAAAGCGATGCAGGAGTTACTCACATGCATGCAGTCCGAGAGAGAGAGAGAGAGAGAGAGAGAGAGAGAGAGAGAGAGACAAAACTTTGTCGTCTTGTCTAAGCCATGAGTACAGCACATCACAGAACAGAGATTAGTCTAGCTATGTAAACTGCACTGTGGTTGGGCGAGGGAGTGGTCAGTTAGTCTAGCTATGTAAACTGCACTGTGGTTGTGCGAGGTAGCGGTCAGTTAGTCTAGCTATGTAAACTGCACTGTGGTTGGGTGAGGGAGCGGTCAGTCAGTTAGTCTAGCTATGTAAACTGCACTGTGGTTGGGCGAGGGAACGGTCAGTTAGTTAGTCTAGCTATGTAAACTGCACTGTGGTTGGGCGAGGGAGCGGCCAGTCAGTTAGTCTAGCTATGTAAACTGCACTGTGGTTGGGCGAGGGAGCGGTCAGTCAGTCTAGCTATGTAAACTGCACTGTGGTTGGGTGAGGGAGTGGTCAGTCAGTTAGTCTAGCTATGTAAACTGCACTGTGGTTGGGTGAGGGAGCGGTCAGTCAGTCAGTCTAGCTATGTAAACTGCACTGTGGTTGGGTGAGGGAGCGGTCAGTCAGTCAGTCTAGCTATGTAAACTGCACTGTGGTTGGGTGAGGGAGCGGTCAGTCAGTTAGTCTAGCTATGTAAACTGTACTGTGGTTGGGTGAGGGAGCTGTCAGTCAGTTAGTCTAGCTATGTAAACTGCACTGTGGTTGGGCGAGGGAGCAGTCAGTCAGTCTAGCTATGTAAACTGCACTGTGGTTTGGTGAGGGAGCAGCCAGTCAGTTAGTGTGTTAACTGGGTAGCCAAGGGAAACTGAAAGATGAGGCAGCATACATATGAAGGCCATGATACATTAATTAACAGTTACTGTATTCACTTAAATGTTGAACTGGATTGTCAAAGAGAAGCAGAGGGCAGAGAGTATGTTTCCATCCCATGACATTTCTCTGGATAGTTTGAACTTTCAACTGTGTTAAAGTTTTAAACTAGTGACCTGCCATTAAAAATGTGTGAATCTACTGCCCAAAGAAGCCACTACTGCATGTTCTGCTAACCCAAAGATTATGGCAAGCTGTGTCAACTGCCAATGTTAAAATAGTATCTAGCTACGCCAGTGAAATTTAGTGGAAGAAAAAATAAGAGACATTGGACTTTGTGGTGTCATTGAAGTGACTCAAGAGGGCCCAGCTCAATGCGTGGTGCTGAAATCCTATTCTACATCAAAAGGGTTATACTGCCCCCACCTGTTTGGAGGTATATTGATATGTTGTTATTAGAGCATCAGCTTAGTCTGGAGGACACAGATACATTTCCCAGTTTCATGTATACATGGAAGAAATGGACTTCATAGACCAGTATCATGCTACACTATGTGTTCTGTGTCAATTTATCAATGTAAATGAGTTAGATAGCCAGTTTTGGCTTGTAGATTTGCCCCCAGTGTGTGCAGTTAATGTGTTGTAAGGTGTTGAGTTGCTATGATAGAGAAGGCGGAGGTATGAGGCCGCATGCATCATTCAGGGAAGGAAGAGGAGGGGAAGAAGATATTTAGTCCAAGAAGCTGTAGGAGGAGGAGGGGAGAGTCATCCCAGGAGGTGGGGCCTTTGGCCGGGCTTTGGTTCTTTTTGGGGATCATGTCTGCTACTTTAAAACAGGAAAGACAAAAAAAAAAGATGCTTCAATTCAATCCGCATTCAGCAAAAACAGTTAATAAAAAAAAACTGAAAAAGATGGAGGAGATAGAACGGTGGTGCTTTGTGTTTTTGTTTCATTCTGTAGTTTTGTTTTTCCATGTTGTGGTAGTGCCTTGGAGCACAGTGACGCTCCTCAAGTCTCTCACCTGGTGCTTTCTTTCCAAAATAGCCCAATACGTGAGTGTACAGGTCCCTCAGGGGCGCCTCTGTGGCCACGCCGGGGGCTTTGCTTTGCCGCTGCGGGGACGCGGAGCCGGAGGCGTGGGCCTTGGGCTTGGAGAGAGCATGGACCACAGATTTATACACACCGCCCAACAGAGCCCCCTGCTGCTGCCGAGAAGGACTGAGCCCCGACTCCGCATCCTGGGACCTGGACCGGGTCCCACGAGGCCGAAGGGAGGAGCGCCCCAGACGGACACGTCCTGGCTCAGTCGCATGACCCCCCACTCCACTGGCCTCCCGTTCCGGCTGCTCCCCACTTCCGCTCACCCCCTCCCCTCCTGACCTATCTTTACCCTTTGACCCCCCCAACCCTGCCCCTGTCCCAGCCCCTCCAGACCCCACCCCTCCTACAGAGTGGCTGCTGAAGTGGCTGAGGCGGCGGAGCCTGGTCCTCCAGTGGGCCTCCTTGGAGTCTAGAGGGCTGTGGAACTGGACAGACTCTGTGGAGGGCCGGAAGCTGACGTGTACCCCTCCCCCTGCCCCATGGCGCTTTTTGGGCCTACCCCGGACCAGCCTGGGCTTCAGGGAGTGGTGGAGGTTGAGGGAGAAGGACTGCTGCTGGGGCTGAGGGGCCTCTTGGCCTGAACCTCCTGTTTCATTATTATACTCACAATCTGTGGCGTCTTGCCTGACCAAGTAGGGCTCTGCCCTATTCTCTGTTCCCCGAGTAGTTACATGCTGGTCAAGACTAGAGCTCGCCCTGCTGATCAGCTCCCAGTCATCACTCTGTTCCAAACACTCATAGATGCTCTTCTCAGCAGGCTGCTGCTCTGCCTCTGTACTGCTCTCTTCTGCTGAGTTTAAGATGCTATGCTGCCTTACCTGGACCTGTCTCCTGACCTGCTGTGACCCTGACTGTACCATCACAGTGCGACCCTCCACAGCATCACTAGGGCCACCCCTCTCCCCCCCTCCACCTCCCCCCTCCAGGCTTATGTGCATCAGGTACTCCCTGAGAGAGCTAAGCAGGTCCTCCTCCCCCTGCATGTCCCCCTCCTCATCTCTCTCAGAGGACTGGGTGAGGTTGGAGGAGAAGGAGGCTCCACCACATGTCCAGTCAGGGGCAGGGGGGCGGGGGCCTATCATCTGCCACAGGTAGTCATAGATGCTATCCCCCACTTCCAGAGAGGTCACCTTGCTACCTGGGGCTGTGTGGGGGTTGGGGGGGTGCAGGGAGTGGCTCCGGGAGGAGCAAGGGGGGTGGTGGGCGTGGTGGGGGGCAAAGACAGCGGTGATGGTGGAGTGAGGGGGGGGACTGTCGGGGACAGGAAGTGCACCTTTGACCCTCTCAGCGATGAAGGGCTCCATGATGTCAGAAGCGCTGCTGCTGCGGGGGAGCGGAGGCCCCTGGGGTTCCAGGTCACTGGATGCTGAGAACACCTCAGAGGCCGGGGTATTCTCGCTCTGGGAGCAGTGGCGGATCCTGGGTGCCCGAGAGGCCATGACCATGGGGGGGTCCTCCATATCTGGACAAAGGGGATACACAGGGCACAGCTCACTGGAGAGGGGTCCTACCAACTCTACGTGCAGGAAAACACAGCGAAGGGAATGGATCAGTAACATACACCACACCGTGGTGCAGCAATATGATCATATACAGTCATATATTTTCCATATTTTGTTAATTTATAGCCTCATTCTAAAATGGATTAAATAGTTGTTGTTTTTTTCATCAATCTAGACACAACACCCCATAATGACAAAGCAAAAACCGGTTTAGAAATTTTAGCAAATGTATAAAAAAAAAAGAAATACCTTATTTACATACAGTACCAGGCAAAATTTTGGCCACACCTACTTATTCAAGGAATTTTCTTTATTTTGACTATTTTCTACATTGTAGAATATTAGCGAAGGCATCAGAACTATGAAATAACACATATGGATTTGATTCTTCAAAGCAACCACCCTTTGCCTTGATGATAGATTTGCACACTCTTGGCATTATCTCAACCAAACCAAACTTGTCTCCAAACTTTTGACTGGTACTGTAAGTATTCAGACCCTTTGCTGTAAGACTCTAAATTTAGGTCAGGTGCATCCTGTTTCCATTGAACATCCTTGAGATATTTCTACAACTTGTTTGGAGTCCACCTGTGATAAATTCAGTTGATGGGACACGATTTGGAAAGGCACACACCTGTCTATATAAAGGTCCCACAGTCGACAGTGCATGTCAGTGCACAGACGAAAGCATGAGGTTGAAGGAATTGTCCGTAGAGCTCAGAGACAGGATTGTTGTGATGCACAGATCTGGGAAGGGTACCAAAAAAAATGTCTGCAGCGTTTAAGGTCCCCAAGAATACAGTAGCCTCTTAAATTTGGAACCACCAAGACTCTTCCTAGAGCTGGCCACCCAGCCAAACTGAGCAATCTGGGGAGAAGGGCCTTTGTCAGGGAGGTGACCAAGAACCCAATGGTCCCTCTGACAGAGCACCAGAATTCCTCTGTGGAGATGGGAGAACCTTCCAGAAGGACAACCATCTCTGCAGCACTCTTCCGATCAGGCCTTTATGGTAGAGTGGCCAGACGGAAGCCATTCCTCAGTAAAACTCATGACAGCCCGCTTGGAGTTTGCTAAAAGGCACCTAAAGGACTCTGACCATGAGAAACAAGATTCTCTGGTCTGATGAAACCAAGAATGAACTCTTTGGCCTGAATGCCAAGCGTCACGTCTGGAGGAAACCTGGCACCATCCCTAAGGTGAAACATGGAGTGGCAGGATCATGCTGTGGGGATGTTTATAAGCGTCAGGGACTGGGAGGTTAGTCCGGATTTAGGGAAAGATGAACGAAGCAAAGTACAGAGAGATCCTTGATGAAAACCTACTCCAGAGATCTCAGGACCTCAAACTGGGGACAAAGGGGGTGATCAATTTTGTTTTAAGTTCCTCGGTGTACACATCACAGACAAACTGAAATGGTCCACCCACTCAGACAGTGGTAAAGAAGGCGCAACAGCGTCTCTTCACCCTCAGGAGGCTGAAGAAATTTGGCTTGTCACCCAAAACCCTGACAAACTTTTACAGATGCACAAACGAGAGCATCCTGTAGGGCTGTAACACATTCTGGTACAGCAACTGCACCGCCCTCAACCACAAGGTTCTCCAGAGGGTGGTGCAGTCTGCACAACGCATCACCGGGGGCAAACTCCCTGCCCTCCATGACAGCTACAACACCCGATGTCACAGGAAGGCAAAAAAGACAATCAAGGACAATAACCACTTGAGCCACACCCTGTTCACACCGCTACCATCCAGAAGGCGAGGCATGTACAGGTGCATCAAAGCTGCGACCAAGAGACTGAAAAACAGCTTCTATCTCAAGGCCATCAGACTGCTAAACAGCCATCACTAACACAGAGAGGCTGCTGCCTACATTGAGACCCAATCACTGGCCACTTTAATAAATGGATCACTAGTCACTTTAAAACAATGCCACTTTAAATAATGCCACTTTAATAATCTTTACATATCTTACATTACTCATATCATATATACTGTATTTTATACCATCTATTGCACCTTGCATATGCTGCTCGGCCATCGCTCATCCATATACAGTTGAAGTCGGAAGTTTACATACACTTCGGTTGGAGTCATTAAAACTCGTTTTTCAACCACTCCACACATTTCTTGTTAACAAACTATAATTTTGGAAAGTCAGTTTGGACATCTACTTTGTGCATGACACAAGTTATTTTTCCAACAATTGTTTACAGACAGATTATTTCACTTAGAATTCACTGTATCACAATTCCAGAGGGTCAGAAGTTTACATACATTAACTTGACTGTGCTTTTAAACAGCTTGAAAGATTCCAGAAAATGATGTCATGCTTTAGAAGCTTCTGATAAGCTAATTGACATCATTTTAGTCAATTGGAGGTGTACCTTTGGATGCATTTCAAGGCCTACCTTCAAACTCAGCCTCTTTACTTGATATCATGGGAAAATCAAAAGAAATCAGCCAAGACCCCAGAAAAACAATTGTAGACCTCCACAAGTCTGGTTCATCCTTGGGAGCAATTTCCAAATGCCTGAAGGTACTATGTTCATCTGTACAAACAATAGTATGCAAGTATAAACACCATGGGACCACGCAGCCATCATACTGCTCAGGAAGGAGACACGTTCTGTCTCCTAGAGATGAACGTACTTTGGTGCGAAAAATGCAAATCAATCCCAGAACAACAGCAAAGGACCTTGTGAAGATGCTGGAGGAAACATGTATAAAAGTATCTATATCCACAGTAAAACGAGTCCTATATTGACAACCTGAAAGGCCGCTCAGCAAGGAAGAAGCCACTGCTCCAAAACCGCCATAAAAAAGCCAGACAACGGTTTACAACTGCACCTGGGGACAAATATAGTACATTTTGGAGAAATGTCCTCTGGGCTGGTGAAACAAAAATAGAACTGTTTGGCCATAATGACCTTCGTCATGTTTGGAGGAAAAAGGGGGATGCTTGCAAGCCGAAGAACACCATCCCAACTGTGAAGCACGGGGTGGCAGCATCATGTTGTGGGGGTGCTTTGCTGCAGGAGGGACTTGTGCACTTCACAAAATAGATGGCATCATTAGGCAGGAAAATTATGTCGATATATTGAAGCAACATCTCAAGACATCAGTCAGGAAGTTAAAGCTTGGTCGTAAATGGGTCCTCCAAATGGGCAATGACCCTAAGCATATTTCCAAAGTTGTGACAAAATGGCTTAAGGACAACAAAGTCAAGGTATTGGAGTGGCCATCACAAAGCCCTGAGTTCAATCCTACAGGAAATCTGTGGGCAGAACTGAAAAAGTGTGCGCGAGCAAGGTGACCTACAAACCTGACTCAGTTAGACCAGCTCTGTCGGGAGGAATGGGCCAAAATTCACCCACTTATTGTGGAAAGCTTGTGGAAGGCTACCCAAAATGTTATACCCAAGTTAAACCATTTAAAGGCAATGCTACCAAATACTAATTGAGTGCATATAAACTTCTGACCCACTGGGAATGTGATGAAAGAAAGAAATGCTGAAATAAATCATTCGCTCTACTATTATTCTATTATTTCACATTCACATTCTTCAAAATAAAGTGGTGATCCTAACTGACCTAAGACAGGGCGTTTTTACTAGGATTAAATGTCAGAAAAACTGGGTTTAAATGTATTTGGCTAAGGTGTATGTAAACTTCCGACTTAAATTGTACATATTCTCACTCACCCCTTTAGATTTGTGTGTATTAGGTAGTTGTGTGGGAAATTGTTAGATTACTTGTTAGATATTACTGCACTGTCGGAATTAGAAGCACAAGCATTTCGCTACACTCACTTTAACATCTGCTAACCATGTGTATGTGACCAATAAAATTGAATTTGAAAGGTTCACCTTCCAACAGGACAATGACCCTAAGCACACAGTGAAGACAACACAGGCAGGCTTTGGGGCAGACTCTATCTGTTTAAAATGTTTAATACATTTGCAAAAATCCCTAAAAACCTTTTTTCGATTCGTCATCTATGGGGTATTGTGTGTAGATTGATGAGGGAAAAAAATCTGTTTAATCAATTTCAGAATAAGGCTGTGTAACGTTAAAAAATGTGAAAAAGGGGAAGGAGTCTGAATACTTCCCGAATGCATTGCACATCTGTGTAAAGGATGAAATGATCAGGTAGTTGAATTTAGTCAGCCCAATAGGCAGGTTTGTATTAATGGTTTCATTTCACCCAAGAGCACCAACCAAGTCCATGCAATAACATGTTGTTTTCTTATGTATGCATGTTCTCATATACAAAAACAATGGCAGACAAAACATGGCAAAAACTGCATTCCTTTTCATGGTTAATGGAATATTTAAGCTGCATCCAATCATATCCATATCATTAAAGCCAAAACAGCTGCAGTAGAGGAAACAGACTAATTACAATTCATCAATAAGAACAAATGAGAATTCATCCCAAAAAAATCATTTAAAAAATGGGTTGACAATATGTCATATTTTAGCAGAAGCCATAAAATCATACATTTATAGGGACTAGGTGTGCACACCAAACCGCATGCAGGGGAAACTGTTTGGATCTGAGAAGGATATTAAATAGTGATTCAGAAACAACAACAACAGCCTAAAAACACAACACACCGCCAGAGTCTAGACCTGAGAGAAATATCCTCAAACAAGAGCTCACAAACACACCAAGACAAGCAGGCTGTGTGGAATCACAAGCAAAGGCAAGCATAGAAACAACATGCAAAGACAGACAAGAACATACAGATAGTGAGTGAAGAAGTGAAGTGGGTGGAGGGGGGTACAGATAGAGGTACAGGTACAGGCGTAGAGTAGTGGGCTCTACCTGCCAGCTCGTCAGCTAGGGAGGTGAGGACAGAGTCAGACAGGAGAGGGTGGAGAGGATGGATCAGGACAGGGGCACTTTTAGCGCTGCGGATAAAGGCTTGGGACAGGAAGCTGTCGCCCGTAGAGCAGCTACGCAGGGCTGAGGGACGGACGGACGCAACACAGAGAGAAGAGAGAAGGAAGGAGAAGGAGAGAAAGGAGGGAGGGGAGGTGAAAGAAGGAAAGGGGAGAGAAAATAGAGAAGAGTAGGGGTCGTGGAATAGAGGGACAGAGAGGAAATGGATAGAAAAGGAGTTTAGAAAGAAGAGGAAGGTAAAAACAGGAGAGAGGAGGAAGGTGAGAAAGTGAAAGGAGAAAGTGAGGACTGTGAGCGTAAGGCAGAGAGCAGTGACCTTCAGAGAGGAGAACTAGGAAAAGGAAAAGCTGCTGTCTGTCTGTCTGTACCTCAGGAGCCAGGTCACAGAGCCCTCCGTGATTATAACTGTAGGTTACGACTGTAACCCCGGTTCTCTGATCGTATGAGTGAAGTATTTCACTATGGGATACTTCTCCAGCGTATTCGTCAGAAGCCTTATTACAGTACGCCAGCCATGATTGGCTGGACGTCGAGACGGGTCTCTGAGTCATTCAAGAATAAACCACACATCTTCCTCGCTCATGCAAGGAGGGGATGGTCTGGTGAAATACCTCACTCATACTATCAGAGAACCGGGGTTACAGTCGTAACCTGTAGTTCTCTTTCAAGTGTTCGTTTCGGTATTTCACTATGGGATATACTGAGTCCCGTATTGCCAGACAAGCTTATCCTGACGACCGACTGCCCTGTGCTATATATCACACAAATGGGCCTTACTCGCAGAAGACGTGCACGTAAAACAGTATGCACCAGGGTTGGTGCAGTGACATCAAGCCCATAGAACTTGCAAAGGCAAAGCCCAACTCGCTGCTGAGCAAATATCTTGGACAGATATGCCCCCAAATAAAGCCCAGGCCGTAGCCATTCCTCTAGTGGAATGAGCCCGTAGACCAGCAGGAGACTGAAGACCCTTACTTGTGCAGGCCAAAGCAATAGCCCCCACTATCCAGTGGGAGAGGCATTGTTTAGTGAGTGCTTTACCTGTGAGGTTTCACCCAGGAAACAAACCAATGATCACATTTCCTAAATCCCTCCTGCCCATGTAAATGCGCAGAGCACGTACTGGACACAACATATGCAATCGTTGATGCCACAATGATACCCTATTGTTACCAGGTGCAAATTGCAGACATGACGAGTGCACCGAGAATGCGTGAATGTCACTTACACGCTTTGCAGAAGTCAGTAGTCGTAATAGCGCAGTCTTAAATGAAAGAATCTTCAGTTCCACCTGATCCAGCGGCTCAAAAGGCTGTTGGCATAGAGCATCCAAAACAACTGATAAATCCCATGACGGGGCCAGCAGTTTGGACACCGGACACAAGCGACGTGCACCCTTTATAAAACGAGTGACAAGGGGGTGTTGCCCCACTGTCATGTTCCCAAAACCCTCCTGACAAGCCAAAATAGCTGCCAGATATACTTTAATGGTAGAAAAGGCCTTTCCTTTTTCTACTAATTCCTGTAGAAACGACAGGATTACCGGGACAGAGCACTGGAATGACACTGTCTGTATTTTAGCGCACCATTCCTCAAACACCTGCCATTTATAATTATAAAGGGACTAAAATGGATGCGGCTCTAGCACTCAGTGGAAATTACAATGTGGCACTATTTGTATGAGCGATAGCCCCATCTATCACACCCTGGCTAGGGTGGGGGAAATCAGGATCGGAGGGATAATGCATACAGGAGGACGCGTGACCACTCGTGCGCCAACAAGTCCACTCCCATCGGTGCATCCCGATCCCTCACGGAAAATAACAGTGGACACTGAGTACTCTCCATTGATGCATAAAGATCCACTGCTGGCATGCCGAAGTACATCAAAACCTGATTGGCTACCTCTGGGTGGAGCTTCCCCTCTCTGTATAAAGGGTTCCCCCTGGCAAGTAAATCTGCCCCCAGATTTAGTACATGAGTAGCTCTCAGTGACTGGAGATGCACACTGCTCCACATAATCAGTATGTGTGCCCGTGTGTGTAAGTGAGGGGATAGCAGTCCCCCTTGTCTGTTTATGTACTCCACAACAGTGGTATTGTCTGTTCTGACTAGAACATGACGCACCACCAGAAATGGGAGGAACAACTTTAATGCTAAGGACACTGTAAAGAGCTAACCCTCTCATGTTCAAACGTCCTAATGGAATGACTGCTAAAGCCTAGTGGCCTCAGGCATGTTTTGAATGAGACCAGGTTCCCTCTGTGAAACAGTGCTAGAACATCTTGGAATGTTCTTATATGTTCCATAAAAAGGCGAGCTTTGAACGATACCGAATCCAGGATTAAACCTAGGAAAGATATTGTCTGCGTGGGAATCAGAACACTCTTTACTGTGTTTATTCTGAAACCTAGAAGTGTCAGGTGTTCCTATAATAGCTGACTGTGTTCTAAGACCTCATCTTCGATTGCGTGCACAGCAGCCAATCGTCTATGTATGTCATCAGCTGAATGCCCTTCTCTCTGAGTGGGGCTATAGCTGCCTCGGTACACTTCGTAAAGACAGGAGGTGACACAAGAGGCTGAAAGGGAGCACCAGAAATTTGTAGATCACGCACTGAAAAGCAAATCTGAGAAATGTCCTGTGTGGGGAGAGTATATTGAGATGTGAAAGTAAGCGTCCTTCAGGTCGACGGATATGAACCAATCGCCTGGGCGCACAGAACGTAGCAGAGCAGTGTGTGTGTCAATAATCTGAAAGTGTACTTTCTCATGTGTCTGTTCAGAGCACGTAGATCTAAGATCGGGCGTAGGCTGCCTCCTTTTTTGGAACCAGGAAATATCGAGTAAAAACCGCAGTGGCTTTGCTCGGGAAGAACAATTCTTATTGTCCTTTTTCCTATTAGCGATGTGATTTCCTCTCGGAGTACATGCGCTGATTCCGCCTGAGCCTGAGCGCATATGATTCCCTTGAATCTGGGCAGGGTGACAGATAATTGTAGTCTGTATCCCCTGTCTATTGTGCCCTGTACCCAGTTTGACACTGTTCATGCCCGCCAATTCACTCTCTGCTCCGAGAGAGGGCTGACCCGGGCTTTCCCCCATAGATGATGCCCCTCTGGGGGGAGGGTGTGCGACAGGCCGTGACGCACTACGCGCGTCCAGCTGGCTCGTAGCGGGAGAACGCGCTCATGAGAAACATGTCTGACTGCTCCCTTGGCCTGTAGCCTGGTTGCGCTAGTGTTAACATTTTTTATGTGAACTGACATTGGGGAGTGTTTGAGACAAGAGGGGGGCTTTGTGGAAGCATCCATCTGAACATGGTCTCTTCTCCTCTTTGGGCTGTACTCTGTGACCACCAACTTGGACCAGGTACGCCGGAAGAACACTGAGGTGCCTGGGAACTTGCACCCTGGAACAGGCTCGGGATTGGAAGAGGGGATAGAACTGGGCTTGGGGAGACTGTTCTTGCCTCTCTGGCGATGGGGACATCGCTAGACCATGCACTTTTTTCCCCCACTGGGTGGGGTTAGGAGCAGGCTGGCCCCTTGGTGCCATGGGAGAGAAGGAGGGCTTCTTAGACCAGGGGCCCTTAGAATCCAAGTTTCCCTGCTGCCCTGGGTTCGCAGCCTAGGGGGCTGGGCGTCTGGGGATCTTAAAGGTTGAGGGTGGTCGACCTGCTGCAGCCTGGGCGAAGGTGCGGAGAGGCACAGGGTAGGCACTGGGCTGTGTATTCCTGGGCAGACAGCTTCACCCTCCCTCGTTTTCTCCTCACAACGTTTCTGCATCATCTCAACAGTGGGACCGAAAAGGCTTTTAGGGTCTACTGGAGCATCTAGGATCTTCAGCTTCTCACTGATAGGTTGAGCCATCCAGATCTCTCCTGGGATATCATGAGTCACATGGCTCTCCCTGACAGCGGCTGTGAGCAGACGCAGGTTGAGGTCTGTGGTAATACAGATCTCATTCCATAGACCAGGCTCTGGTTTGACCGCTAGCTCCTCCTGTAGCTCTGCTTGGTATGCCGAGAGCATGGAGGTGGTGCTGAGAGCCCTCACTGCTGTGGCAACCGACCTCTAGTTTTACTCTGTCACAGAGGACTGGAAGGACTCGTACTTGGTTGGTAAGGTGTGGATTGTGCCCCCCCTTCGTGTTCTGTTCCTGATTCCCCGGCAGAAAGCTTGGTGGGCTGGCATGAGGGGATGGAGGAATCTTTGTCTCCAACAGATGATTCTGAAAGGAGACTGTCGGAAAATCCTGTGGAGTCGTTGTCGGCGGGGGGGGGTGTTGCGAGGTTGCAGGTGGAGTCCTCCAGCAGCGGTGATATGGCGTCGAGCTGGTCGCCCCAGCTAGAGCTAGCCGTTGTGCCACGATCTCCCGTGGGGATATCCATCACCTCCGGTGCGCCGGTCTCCATGTTAGGATCCTGTTGACTCAGGCTAGCTTGGCGTGCTAACCTGCGATGGAGGCTCTTCACAGTGAAGAAGGCACAGTGTGGACAGGAGCCAAGGGAGGCTAATGCTTCCTGGGCATGTTGCAGCCCAAGGCAAGCGGAGCACACCGAGTGGGTGTCCTTGGTCGATATCTTATTTCCACAGGAGCAGATTCGTGCTGGGAGCTTCTTCTTGTTTGATGTGGGAGATGCCTTTGTTGCATAGCTTGGATGCTATGTTTTTAGCTGCCAGAAAAAAATTGCATAGTATGCTAGGCCGATAGCTAGCGATTAGAGTGGGTTATCTCCGACGGTTGCACTCGGTGTGATGGCCAGGTACTGTTTCCGAAAGGAAAGGTTTGAAAAGATAGCTTGATGTAGCTAGTAAACTTTTCTTGCCGAAGTAAAAAAAAAAAAAAAAAAGCTAGCTAGCGTGGTGGCTAGTTTGCCGACGACTAATCACTGTTCGGATACAGCTAACTTGGTTGTGAACGAGTTCGCTGTGTCACAGCTGTACCTGTTACTCACTCAAATAATTTTCCTCTAGCTATGGTGAAGGGAATCCCAAGAAAAGCACCCGGTGAGCGAGTTGTAAGCTCACGTCTGTGTACAGTTTAGCTATTTCTGGAAAATGCAGTCGTGTCGAGGTAAGCTTTCTGATGAAAAGCGAGAAGAGGTGTTACAATGACTCAGAAACACTGCGTCATTGTCCTTTATAAGGTAGGAAGGACACCCTTCCCCGACACACGTCTCGATGTTCAGCCAATTATGGCTGGCGTAGTGTAATAAGGCTTCTGATGAATATGCTGGGGGCATATCCCATAGTGAAATGCCGAAACGAATAATTGAAAGAGAACCCACACAACCCTTATGCTCAGTTGAAACCTTCTTCACTGGAGGACTCCCACACAGTACTGATTTCCTATTTCATTGATTATGTATAAATGGCTAAAATAATTTAATGACAGTTAACAGCAGTATAGCAGCATTATAGCAGCATTGACCATTACACCAAAATCTTACTCAAATGTGCCACGTACATAGATCTACTGAAACCATCACATAAAGCATTTTAAATCATCCATAAAAATATATCTTAAACGCCTTGCCATAAGGTTAAGACAACCACCCTTCCCATATGTAGACATGTAGTTTCCTCTGATAAATATGACAGCTGTGACACTAACCCACAGTCTTCTGGCGCATGATGTTCCTGGCCTTCTCCATACCCGGGGAGCCAGCGGTGGTGGCACTGCGCTGCCTCATGGCTGCTGCTTGACCGCTCCCAGGCTGGTCCCTGCTCCAGCCCTTAGAGAACGAATGGCCCACAGCCGTCTTCTGGCCCTCGTGAGCGCCCCCTAGTGACCAACACAGAGAGGGAAAGATTGGGTTCAGGTTGGAACGTCTCTGTGGTGTTAAAAAATAGAAAGGGAGGGAGGGAGGGAGGGAGGGAGTGAGTGAGTGAGTGAGTGAGTGAGTGAGTGAGTGAGTGAGTGAGTGAGTGAGTGAGTGAGTGAGTGAGTGAGTGAGTGAGTGAGGGAGCAGTGGTGTAGTGGTCCAATTGCACAGGCACCTAGCACTGTTGTTTGGTTAGCAGTGTTTCTGTAGCACATGAATTGGAGTTGGAAAATAAATGGCTACTGGATTGATGCAATAAAATAAGGTTTTGGGAAAGCGTTTCCATTTACCAGAAGATGGTTAGGCCTATCATTATCATCGCTATATTTTTTATATTTCTTAATTGTTTTAAACCTGGACATTTGACTTCATATTATGAGGAATGTCTTACCTTACTTTAAAGTAGCCTATAGCCAAAATCCCACCATAGAAACATGGAGGCAATTATTTTTATATAGACTTAGTCATATGCTTTCTCCTGTTCTATTGGCTTTCCTTCAACTTTCTTCCATTGTCAAGCAGCCAAAAGCATTATCTTAGTAAAATTAGCAAACCATGATGGTTGTTGCATATTTAAATCCCCTCTATTTTTACATTTCGAACAGATATTTCCATCTCTGTCCATGAAACCGCTCGTATGTGTGGTGCACATTTTAGAACGCCGGTTTCCTGCAAATTGCAATTTGGTAGTCACGCGAAGGCCTACAACCATCGGTACATTGCTGCGCCTAAATGTGAAGAACTAATAGTTTATCAAAATTCTAAGCTAAACATTCTGATCTGTTCCATCAGCCTTATTAATTGAAATGGCGTATTCCTCCACTAGACCACTTTGGTACCTATCAGCGGGTATTAAGAAGTGAGTACATGCAATGCCCATGTGGTTATACGCCGTATACCTGCCTATACCCTCCAGTACACTGCTGAGAGAGTGATAGAGAGAGGAAGCAGTGTGTGTACCTTTTCCCTTGTGTTTCTTCTGTTTCTGTTCGCTCAGCTTGTCCAGGGGCAGCTCGTTGAGGTCCAGACTGTACAGGTTATGGAACAAAATAATAATAAAATAAAAAAATGGCCATCCCTCACTTAGATTCCATTACAAATTGAACCTCTGTTTAATATTACCGTAAAACTTCAATTAAAACGCAGTCTCAAATAGCCGCCGGTCCCTTTTAATAGGCAGGCAACGGCACACATTTCAGCAAATAAATGCCTGTCTCAAATAAACGGCGTGTCTAAATTCATTGTTTACGGGGTTATCATGAATTACATTCAATTGTTTACGAGGTTTAATGTTTGATTCAGCAATGACTTGAAAAAAAGCAATCATCTATCTGGCAGTAAGAAACTGATAATAACTGGCAAGCACAAAAACAGTCAACAACTTCGGGAGTGTAGACCCCCAGAAATCATCTTATCGCCCTCTATTGGCGAATGTAAGAACTGCCGAAAATGCAGTCATTATTCTGTCAAGGATCTTTAAAAAATATATACATAATAGAGGCATACTAAGACAAAATAAACTTGACAATGTGTAACAGATAACACATTAGTGCAGGAAATAATATAATAAATTGATTAAAATGCTGGAAGTGAATTCTGGAATTAAACAATTAACTATGAAAATTAACAAAAGCTGTGTGCATTAAGGAAAAAGACTCCTGGCTCGAATAGAAGCCTGGCTCTAATAAGCGACTGTTGTGTTCAGGGATTTAATCAAATATTTGCCCGGGCTATTAATTTAAGTTTTACTGTATTTTCTTTACATGTCTTAACAAAATGCTAAGACTTGTGCTTTCTACAGTATGTGTGTTTAGAATGTTCTCTCCTGTCGTTACCTGTACAGGTTGCGGGCCAGAACTTTGGTGAGCGTCTCCATGGTGAGGGACCACTCTGTAACCAACTCCTCCCAGCAGGTGAGCGAGGACAGCACGGCCAGCAGGTCGTCCCACAGCTCCCTGGAGATGTACACGTTCAGGTTCCCTTTGATCCAGGCCACTATCAAGGTCTACCAGAGAAGGAAGAGAGTCAGAGACCGACAAAGTAGCATGACAAGTAGAAACGTCCCTTAGAAACATCCCTTAGTTAGGTCTCATGCAGAGGAAGGTTATGGAGGCACCATGGCTCTCTCAAAAGTCTTTGCCTCGATTCCTTGTGTCCTCTCCCAAACTTATTTTCAAAATTTCAGTGGGCAGCGAGGGGAGGATTCAAGGAGAGGACATGAGGAATCAAGAAAATACTATTAAGAAAAAGCCCTTGCGGTTAGTCACATTAGGTGTCCCAAATGGCATCCTCTTCCCTATATAGTACAGCGCTTTTAACTCATGGGCCCAGGCCAAAAGCAGTGCATTATATAGGGAACAGGGTGCCGCTTGGGACACAACAACTGTATGTTGTGAGTACTATGCTGGGTACCTGAAAGACGGCCCCGGCCAGCCTCCCAGAGAGAGTGATGTTCTTCTTGCCATGGGGCATGATGGAGGGATGTCTCCTCATCACACACTCAGTCACCCTTAACAGCACCAGCAAGATCTGCTCCCTGCAGACGCACAGAGAGACACCAGAAGAGTAGCGGTCACATAGGATCCCTCATGTTACACAAAGAGTGGAAAGTTCCTACCCCTCCACCTTGGCCCTAACCTAACATACCAGGCATAAAATAAAAGCCTGAGCAGGGTCTCTGCATCCAGTGTTCAGGGGGAAAGGAAGCTAGGTTGAAGATACTGTATCCCTGAAAATCGTATGTCGTCCACCCATCAAATAAGTGGATTCTGCTAGTTCAGTCACACCCGTTGCTGACAGGTATATAAAATCTTGCACACAGCCATGCTATCTCCAAAGACAAACATTGGCAGTAGAACAGCCTTACTGAAGACTTCAGGGACTTTCAACGTGGCTATGATGTCTATGAAGTCCATACAGAAATGGTTTGTCGAGATGGGTGTGGAAGAACTTGACTGGCCTGCACAGAGCCCTGACCTCAACCCCATCAAACACCTTTGGGAGGAATTGGAATGCCGACTGCGAGCCAGGCCTAATCGCTCAACATCAGTACCCAACCTCACTAATGCTCTTTTGGCTGAATGGAAGCAAGTCCCCACAGCAATGCTTCAACATCTAGTGGAAAGCCTTCCCAGAAGAGTGGAGGCTGTTATAGCAGCAAATGGGGGACCAACTCAATATTATTGCTCATGATTTTGGAATGAGGTGTTCAACGAGCAGGTGTCCACATACTTTTGGTCATTTGGATTACATAACCAGACTCTTCAGATCTGCAAATATAGAAGGGTTAGGGCTAATGGGAGTGGTGGGTTGCAAATTGGGTCTGGCCATAAATGTATGCTATGCTTTCCCATTAGAACCAATACGCTGCTCAGTGTTAGCGTGTAGTGTTGTGGTGCTGTACCATGTCTTCTGGTCCATGGTTTCATGCATGACCAGGCTGCGGTAGATGTTGAGGACTCTCTTGCACATGTCAACATGTTCCTCCAGCAACACCTTGAGCTCGTTGGCTGGCTCCAGCAGAAAAACGTTGGCAGAGTTGGTGACAAACACCTGGGGTGAAAGAGAGCGAGGGGTAGATGATGGTGGTGAAGAAAGGCATGGAACTGGACAGTATCGGATGGAAGTTAGTGATCATTCCAGAATAAGACTTTATGTGGTTGCCGATTTATCATAATGTGTGTATGTGTTGGGCAATAGAAAATACCTGTAGAGTGGGCTGAACACCGGCATGCACACTGTACTCCAGCAGCTCTTTCTCAGACACTTTATTCACCCCCTGAGGACACAGAAAGACACAAGAAGTGTTAGACTGAGAGACCATGAAGACAGGCGGCATCATGTGTACTTACTTGTCTTTGTTGAGGGTTGTGTTCATTAGACACCAAATGTAAGAAAACGGACTGAAACAAGGAGTCCTTTTCCATTGCAAAATGTATTCCTTAATGGACCCTGGTGCTTCCATCCATCCTCCCCCACACAAAGCCCCAGCTCTCACCTCCTCCTTCTCAGTGTCCTGCTGGGCTACAGGCTCTAGGTTGATCCCTCCAACCGTGGTAAAGAACCTCTCTTCCTCCGGCTCCCTCATAAACACAGGCTTGTCCTCCTGGGCGAACCATTCCTGGTACACCCGCACCACCTTCCTCATGGCTGCAGCCTCACACATCGGCAACAGGAAGGCCTGAGAAAAGAGGACAACACATCAATGTCACTGTGGATTCAAATGGAGCAGACTTATTTATCTTCTCTGCTCTCTTTGGGGCATACAGCCACACAATACCAGACTTTTGCAGGGGTATTCAGACTTTTACAGGGGTATTCAGACTTTTACAGGGGTATTCAGACTTTTGCAGGGGTATTCAGACTTTTACAGGGGTATTCAGACTTTTGCAGGGGTATTCAGACTTTTACAGGGGTATTCAGACTTTTACAGGGTTATTCAGACTTTTACAGGGGTATTCAGACTTTTGCAGGGGTATTCAGACTTTTACAGGGGTATTCAGAACATAGTAGTAGTAGTAATAGAACTTTATTGTTCCAAGAAGGGAAACATATTTATCACAACCAGAACCAGCAATACACAATGTACTGTGCGTTTGAGTATGTGTGCTGTACCTGTCTGAAGACCTCGGTGATGAAGTTGACGTTAGTCCTGGAGGAACAGAGGACTCGTCTCACCACCTCCTTGTCAGTGAGGTGCTCCTCGTCCATACTACACAGGCTGGAGGAGCTGGGCTCCCTCTCCGTCAGGGTGGAGGTGTTGGAGTGGGACTGCTCCTGCTCACACCCAATCGCTCTGTCCAGGCTGTCTGCCCTGGGGCCCAGGTCCTCCCCCAGGCCATGTCCCCGCGCTGCCAGCCCTGCTGCTGCCCTCTGGAACACAACCAGAGAAACACAACCACCATTAATGCTTCCATAAGGATTGGAAATGTATGTAACACAATACATGAGTTGGAGGTTCACTAGTATATCCCACAGACAGAGAAATATCACAACTTAAAAGCTGTCCCAGAGGCTTTGTTTAATGTAAAGATAGTTATGCTAACCCTGCATACTTCTGCCCTTCAGATGTGCTGCCTGCATGGCCAACCTGGATGTTTTTTGGCACGCTCTCTCTATGATTCCTAGATATAATACAGTGCCTTGCGAAAGTATTCGGCCCCCTTGAACTTTGCGACCTTTTGCCACATTTCAGGCTTCAAACATAAAGATATAAAACTGTATTTTTTTGTGAAGAATCAACAACAAGTGGGACACAATCATGAAGTGGAACGACATTTATTGGATATTTCAAACTTCTTTAACAAATCAAAAACTGAAAAATTGGGCGTGCAAAATTATTCAGCCCCCTTAAGTTAATACTTTGTAGCGCACCTTTTGCTACAAAAGTGGCAAATGGTCGCAAAGTTCAAGGTGGGCCGAATACTTTCGCAAGGCACTGTATATACATTGTGCTAACTCAGGCAAACTCTACCCTCGGGTGTGTATACGGTGATTACCTGGATGTTCTTTGGAACGCTCTCCCTCTCTCCATCCACCCCGGGGATGTGTGTTCCAGTGTTGGAGCGTGGCTCCAGCCAGAAGGACACCAGCCAGCGGATGAAGATGACGCGGGCATTGAGGAGGCTCTCCTTGGTACAGTACACTGCCTCGTTGGTCTCTGGGTCTTTCTTCACCACACTGTAGTAAGGCTTTGGTCTCATCGAAGGAACCTCTGGAGGGGGGACAGACGGAGAGGTTGAATAGAGAATACAGATGTATCACTATTCCCCTCTTCACACCATTGTGTTGACCCAACTCATACTGTGCTGGCTCTGATGTATAACCATGCCAGCTCAGCTCGGCTCAGTAGTACCAAAAGGGTATCAATGTACTTCTATGAACACTGCACCACTATAGTAAAATGCAAAGCTAAGAATCAGCTTTAGAATGTATATAAACAAAGACCTATCTGTTTCTTTAGCTCATACTAATTCAAATTTGTCTCCTCACCCAGTATGGGATGGTACAAACTGGTCTCCTTGGAGAAGTTGGGGAATATGTGCGGCAGGTAATATTTCTTGAAGTTTCCAAACAGGAATGCAAAGCCCTTCTCGTGGTTGTCTTTACACTTCCACTCCAGACTTTTGGCCTGCAGGGGGAAAGACAACAAGAGACTACTGTTAACAAAGAGCATGACAGAAACAGGACCAGAGACAGGGAGTGAGAGGAGGCACTGTCTGCGGCAGGGAGAGAGAGAGCAGCCGTTAACTCAGTGTGTGAGCATACAGCACACTGAAGAAAAAGCATGCCGATGCAACTCAGCGTTAATAATGAGTTTGAGCTATACATATGAGCTATGTTGTTGATCCCGTTTAATTTTGAACTGAGTTCATTGTGGGTGACTTAACATGATGTAAGGAAGTTCAGGGGGTTACGGTCATTTGCACTTCTCAGCATGCAGACAGACAGACGTCCATCTCAAAAGGCTCGCTGGTAGGTAGTAGGTAATGCATCCACGCCAAGCATGTTAGCAGTGTTAGTAATTAAGGGAAGAGTACCTGGTTTACCATGTATTTCAGAAGAGCCTCTAGAAAGTATCCTGTGAGGTCTTCCTGGGCTTTATCCCCTGCCTGAGGAGGGACCAGGGGACTGATCTCTTCTGGAGTAACTTGAGCTGAAGGAATGGAAGAAGAAGGGAAAGCAATATAGGAGGAGATAAAAAAAAAGGATCAAAAGCAAAATAATCAGCCCCATGGGCTTGACTGATAATTAGGGTTGGCCATAGGAGTTTGAATCTGAAATATGTTTAGGCTGCAGAACAGCAGACCTGCCAACCCTGTCCAACTTTTTAGAGTACCAGAAGCGCACGGGCAAATTAGAGATAACTATCTATAACGTTTTTTTGTAGCACATGCTCCCGAGTTTAGTCTCTATAGTAGAGGAACGCTCGTCACCTCTCAAACAGGGCCAATCACCAGGGCCAGGTCACAAGTATTGGCTTTTTAGACATGGTTCCTAAGCAATTCTAAAAGCAAAATCATTTCGAAAACATAAAAACAAACACAAATGATCGCGTCGACAGACAGCAAACTGGTTACACAAAGCTTAAGTAGGCTACCGCAAAGAGAATCTGAACGCTGTCCGCTAGAAGAGTCCGCTGTTTCGGCCTATGTAAAAGGTAAAAGGTCAAATGTAAAAGGTGCCTATTGGATCTTTGCAGCGCATAAATCATTTCAGATTTTCGAAATGTATAAAATCTCAAATCTAGTGCAAAGGCCTTTTAGAAGCATTGCCTCTGTAGATAATACCGGACACTCATTCATTCTCCATCACACAGTATTCTAAACTCACGACTCCATTTAATGCCAAGATGTTAATATTGATTTTTGATTATACTTTGTAATGCTTTTTGTGACGTGGATCATAATTACAGTTACAGTCTATCAGGTTGCGTGATCCTCGTAATGTTACGTGGAAAATACAACGAATGGGTCGCAGAATAAAATGTATATCACACTCGCACAAATGCGACATTTGCATTTCATTTATTTCACTAGAAAATGAAGGTGAACTGCTGGCACTTTAGAGCCCACTGAATGTCTATCTTATGTTCACTAACGTTAGCTTGAAACAATTAGTGTTTACCTTTCCACAACACACGGGGCGACAGGGTAGCCTAGTGGTTAGAGCGTTGGACTAGTAACCGGAAGGTTGCGAGTTCAAACCCCCGAGCTGACAAGGTACAAATCTGTCGTTCTGCCCCTGAACAGGCAGGTAACCCACTGTTCCCAGGCCGTCATTGAAAATAAGAATTTGTTCTTAACTGACTTGCCTGGTTAAATAAAGGTAAAATAAAAAAAATAAATAAATAAACACGGAGTCGAAAAGGGATTTGTCCATGTGTTTACGTACAGCTGACAGTCGGCAAACTCAACACTTATCACAACAAACAGGAGGAGGGGCAGACAGGGCTACGTCCAATAATTATGTTTTTATCTCAATTCCGTACGTCTGTATGTTGCATCCGTACATGTTGAGGCTTGATAAATCGGGATGTTAGATTTTCTCAGTGGATTCATTTTTTATTCAAAAGTAATTACATTACTATTATTAATATATATATTTTAAATCAGGCCCTATTAATTTCTGTGTACTTTTAACATTGGATCTCGAAGCTGCGTACATGGACAGAGAATTGCGTAGTTGGTACGCAAAATGCGTGCATGTTGGCAGGTCTGGAATGGTCAACCTCAAGATTTTTCCTTATAACTACAGTCACTAGCAAGGTGATAGGTGTAGAGATACTAACTCTCCTGGAGGCTGAGAGGGGGGTTGACCAGGTTGTCCAGGGTTCGAGGGCCAAGCTCTGACTGGGGAGATGGGAAGCCAGGGATCAGACAGGCAAAAATCCATAGCTGCTCTCTCAGTGCGTTGCCTTGCAAGGCCTGCATCCATAGCAGGAACAGACGTACACCCTCCCTTCGGATCTACAGGGGAGAGAGACACAGTCAGGAACAGAAATAGAATCAAGCCTTTCTATATGTATGAGCATTCTATTACCAAATACCCATAGCAGTCAACACCATTGTGAAAGACGAAGGCAACAGCAAAAACAGAAGTACTGCATGTACAGATACAGGTTGGCTACTTGCGAATGAAGGACCACTCTGATGTACCTTTAAAGAGTTCCCAGTGTGCAACAACTTCTTCAGAATGAGGCCTGTGAGGACAACAAAATGCATCACATGGAATATCAACAACTGGACTGACACTCCCCCAGCCCTTATCACACCCAACCAGCCCCGCCCCCAATACTACAGCACATGTCAGAGTTCTCGGTCAGACCTGGGAGACCCTCATCCCCAGGTCCTTGGCTTTCTCAGGGTGGGCTTTGTATCCAACTGCACAGTGGTCTCAGTGCAGTGGAAAAGGAGAGACCACCTAGTGGAAGGGTGAGGAGAGGGCAGTGGAAAAGGAGAGACCACCTAGTGGAGGGGTGAGGAGAGGGCAGTGGAGAAGGAGAGACCACCTAGTGGAGGGGTGAGGAGAGGGCAGTGGAGAAGGCGAGACCACCTAGTGGAGGGGTGAGGAGAGGGCAGTGGAAAAGGAGAGACCACCTAGTGGAAGGGTGAGGAGAGAGCAGTGGAAAAGGAGAGACCACCTAGTGGAGGGGTGAGGAGAGGGCAGTGGAAAAGGAGAGACCACCTAGTGGAGGGGTGAGGAGAGGGCAGTGGAAAAGGAGAGACCACCTAGTGGAGGGGTGAGGAGAGGGCAGTGGAGAAGGAGAGACCACCTAGTGGAGGGGTGAGGAGAGGGCAGTGGAAAAGGAGAGACCACCTAGTGGAGGGGTGAGGAGAGGGCAGTGGAAAAGGAGAGACCACCTAGTGGAGGGGTGAGGAGAGGGCAGTGGAAAAGGAGAGACCACCTAGTGGAGGGGTGAGGAGAGGGCAGTGGAAAAGGAGAGACCACCTAGTGGAGGGGTGAGGAGAGGGCAGTGGAAAAGGAGAGACCACCTAGTGGAAGGGTGAGGAGAGAGCAGTGGAAAAGGAGAGACCACCTAGTGGAGGGGTGAGGAGAGGGCAGTGGAAAAGGAGAGACCACCTAGTGGAGGGGTGAGGAGAGGGCAGTGGAAAAGGAGAGACCACCTAGTGGAGGGGTGAGGAGAGGGCAGTGGAAAAGGAGAGACCACCTAGTGGAGGGGTGAGGAGAGGGCAGTGGAAAAGGAGAGACCGCCTAGTGGAGGGGTGAGTAGAGGGCAGTGGAAAAGGAGAGACCACCTAGTGGAGGGGTGAGGAGAGGGCAGTGGAAAAGGAGAGACCACCTAGTGGAGGGGTGAGGAGAGGGCAGTGGAAAAGGAGAGACCACCTAGTGGAAGGGTGAGGAGAGAGCAGTGGAAAAGGAGAGACCACCTAGTGGAGGGGTGAGGAGAGGGCAGTGGAGAAGGAGAGACCACCTAGTGGAGGGGTGAGGAGAGGGCAGTGAAAAAGGAGAGACCGCCTAGTGGAGGGGTGAGGAGAGGGCAGTGCACTAATATGCTTCACTCTCACTCCAAATGCATGTTACAAATCATGTGGCTACAGTCAGTACTAAAACAGACATTGTTAAGGGCCTGATACGCACTTAACTGGCTTAACCTGCTTTTCAAACACATGATGGGACCAAATGTCTGATCATGAGGTAAAATCTTGAGAAGGGATGGGCAACTGGCAAAATGTCATCTAAACCTCACGTCAAAATGTGTAGAATTGCAGGAAATGAACTCTCAACTGTCAAGAGGGGGCTGCTAAAATGATGCGTTCACCCACATAAAATGTTTGCCCATCCCTGATCTAGAGCAAAACACACACATTCCCACTCATCTGATGAAGATGTCCACACTCAATGGCAACACAACATGTACAAAGGCCTAGTACAAATGTACCTATGCTGTGGAACTGCCATCGTCCTTGTATTCGCTCTGGTAGGAGTTGCAGAATTTTCTGTTAACACAACATAGAATACAACAGTTAGGAGTGGTATGAAAGCCAGTGGCAGTATTACTACTGGGTTGAAACAAATGAATCCATCTTCATTGGAGAATATAATGTCAATTGTCCAAAGAATGTCAGTGGTCTAGCCTCTCTGTTGTGGATGAGCTATATCATCAGCCAAGCGGTAGACGTCTCTGACTCCATACGAAGAAGACCATGAGACAACAAGGGACAGGTGAGGTGAAGACACCTTTCCAGGGAAATATTTGAAAGGAAGACTAGTGAGACTAGTTTGACTTATCTCACACATTTCAACACCTGCAACTACTTAATCCCGGTCACCTCGTCTGACACACATGGAGAGGAAAGGCAGTTCTCTCAGAGAAACGTTTTAAATATCACTGGCCTTAGATGTGAGGTCAACTGCAGCAGGAGGACTGGGTCCTACCTGTAAGGAGACTATGAAGATGTAATGCCACATGACTCATTCACACCCATGTGAACTGGTAAAAGGTCACTAGCTGTTTGGCAAACAGACACCCATTTTTTTTTTTAGATCATAAACCTGCCTCTCAGCTCACTGTCTAGGTCTATAAATATGACACAAGACAAGACAATGCCTACAGTATGTGTGTGTGCATGTTGGCAGGATAATTTTGATCCTTGTAATCTAAATGGAACATTTTGCCACGGTCTTCAGGCCTCACTGAGCCTTGCCTTCAGTCCATTCTAATACCCTCCCGTGGGTGGTCACCAGGCACATGCCTGCATGCATGCACGTATGTATGTATGTATGTATGTATGTATGTATGTATGTATGTATGTATGTATGTATGTATGTATGTATGTAAGAGAGAGAGAGAGAGAGAGAGACTTGTCTAAGCCATGAGTACCGCACATCACAGAACAGAGATTAGTCTAGCTATGTAAACGGCACTGTGGTTGGGTGAGGGAGCGGTCAGTCAGTTAGAGTGTGTGTGTGTGTGTGTGTGTGTGTGTGGGGGGGGGGGGGGGGTATTCCACACATGGGGATTGAGGAGTTGTCAAGCAAACACAGAAAGAAGCACTCCACTTTCTGATTTACAGTAGCCTACACATTAACCTGCTTGGGGGGGGATGTTAGGCCAACTCTCTGTTACACCTACTCCATTCTGCTTTCTACGCATTCAGAATCCATCCCTCTCAAAATAATTGGGACACTCAATTAAAACAACTCCTCAATATTGCAGAAGTAACTGTCTTACCTCGAATATGAAAATAATGGAGTCAAGTTCTTCCCTTTGTGATTTGTGACCTGCAGAAGAGAAGAGAACGTGAGGAAGTGTCTGAAACAATACCAGTGTCACCATGACTAGCGACTGTAAAACATCCTGTAATAATGTGAAAATAACATTCATGTTACCAACCAGACTATTCTCAAACTTTTATTCTCACCTTTTTGTTTGAGACTGACTTCAATGATAACAAAGTTCTCAAAGAACACATAGTAGATGTGAGAGTAGTACTGGTCAAAGAAATGCTTCAGGTCCCCCGACTCTGCATTTTCTGCAGAGAAAGAAAGAAAGAAAAGAAAGAAAGAAAGAAAGGAAAGGAAAGAAAAGAAAGAAAAAAGAAAAGAAAGAAAGGAGGAGAGGAGAGAGGAGAAGAGATCGAGAAAGAAAGAAAGAGAGAAAGAGGAGAGAGGAGAAGAGATCGAGAAAGAAAGAAAGAGAGAAAGAGGAGAGAGGAGAAGAGATCGAGAAAGAAAGAAAGAGAGAAAGAGGAGAGAGGAGAAAGATGTACTGTTAAACCACACAGCAATGCAAACAAGCAGACATAATGATTCAGAGTTAAGGCTGCTATCTGAGAAGAATAATCAATGTCATACAGGCTTTGAATGCCCTGGATTTCAACTACACTTAAAATGACTAGGGGCCAGGAGGTTTTCCTGGTCAGGTCACACGAAAGCTACAGTAAAGCCTGGAGGTTTTATTGAACTTCAAAGACTCAGTCACTTCCCCACCTGTTATCATTCACCAAATAGCTACTATGAATAGCCTGGAGGGGCTATTCATAGAAATAGAATGAATAGAATGGGCTTGGAAGCTCTTACTCTGGCAATTTGACTGGTAAACGTATGGGTGCATGAGCAAAGGCTGCCTGGAATCGTGTTGCAACCATTTCCATGGTATACTGAACAAAAATATAAAATCAACAATTTCAAAGATATTTCTGAGTTACAGTTCATAGAAGGAAATCAGTCAATTTCTGGGATCTTTTACTTCAGCTCATGAAAAATGGGCCCAACACTTTACATGGCCTGCATACTTTCCAGACGTCACACATGAGCATGCTCTAGATCGACGAGTATGAAACGTGTTACAGTTGCCGCAACTTCGCACAGCCATTGAAGAGGAGTGTGACATCATTCCACAGGCCACAATCAACAGCCTTATCCCCTCTATGCGAAGGAGATGTGTCATGCTGCATAAGGCAAATGGTGGTCACACCAGACACTAACTGGTTTTCTGGTCCACACCCCAACCTTTTTTATAAGGTATCTGTGACCAACAGATGCATATCTGGGGTATTCCCAGTGATGTGAAATCCATAGACTAGGGCCTAATTAATTTATTTCAATTGACCGACTTCCTTACATTAACTATAATGCAGTAAAATCTTTGCAATTGTTGCATGTTGTGTTTATATTTTTGTTCAGTGTAGCTTTAAAACTCTCAGACACATAAAAAAAATGTGTAGAATTGCAGGAAAATAGTGTAAAATGTGTCAAATTCCGGCCTCCCGACTGGAGCAGCGGTCTAAGGCACTGCATCTACAGTGGTAGAGGCGTCACTACAGACCCGGCTTCGATCCCAGTCTGCATAACAACCGGCTGTGATCGGAAGTCCCATAGGGCGGCACACAATTGGCCCAGCGTCGTCCGGTTTAGGGGAGGGTTTGGCCAGGGGGGCTTTACTTGGCTCATCGCGGGCCGGACGCCTGCAGGCTGACTTCGGTTGTCAGTTGAACGGCGTTTCCTCCGACACATTGGTGCGGCTGGCTTCCGAGTTAAGCGGGCGGGTGTAAAGAAGCACGGTTTGGGCGGGTCATGTTTTGGAGGACGCATGAACTCGACCGAGCACATTTGGGATTTGCAGCGATGAAACTAGATCGAAATTGGGGAGAAAAAAAGGGTAAAATACAAAAAATAAATGATAAAACTGTAAAATTCTCTCCGACCCATGGTAAAATGTTTCAAATTGCAGGAAACTGTTTTAAGATGGTCATACCAAGAATCATTTAGACATTTTATATATTGAACACATTATATATTATACACATTTTAAACATTGAATTTAGTGTTACTCCTATTAGCCCATAGAAACACATTGAATAACAGATTCATACACAGAAAAAAAGGCTAAAACTATATCAAAAGGAAGTTAGATCAGGAAATAAATTTTTTTTTTACCCATATTTAACCCTTTTTCCAGGCTCTATACTACTTCCATATTTTTTTTTTTTACTGGTACACGGGCTAAACTCAAAGCAGTTTTTTGAGACCGACATGTCATTCCTTGCAAAGACTGAGGGGCAGTATTGAGTAGGTTTTCTGCAAGCTTGCTTTTTTGTGCTTTTATTTTGAGATTTGCTAAGCACATATATGTCTATGTCCAGTTTTGAGGAGTGCCTGTGCACACACGGAGCGGAGCTTGTAGCCGCCTCTAAACAGACAGATTTATATAGGGATTTTCTTATTATGCTAATTAGATGTCCACAGGGGCACTGATATCAACTCTCGTGGGTTAAAAGAGCAAAATACATTTCTGCGTCCCCCTTATGCTACCTTTGCCACGGCTACTGGAAAAAAATCAGAGGGGTAACACTGCACACACACAGATAATAGTTGTTGAATTAGCCTTGAGGGTCTGCTGCCCAGAGCCCACCATATTCATTAACACACTAATCACCCTGGGAGGGTCTTGTGAAGGACACCGCCAGGATAGTGTTGAGAAGCCTGCCAGAGGGAAAACAGAACAGGAAAAGACAGGCACATGGAAGCATGCACGTCTTCCTATCTTGTCCAGTCTCCCTGAAGCCTGTAGAATCTCAGGGAAAAGGCTTTTAAATCCCCTGGGACATCATTTAGTCTACTCCTGTAATCCTGAACAGAGCCAGAGAGGAGAGATGGCAGAGTCATGGGAGAGACAGGAAGAGATGTGATTTAGCAAAGTAAGATACTTCCAACAGTTATTTATTTCTCTTGTCTGAATCACTAAACAAACACTTGGCCTCAGGCGGACCCATGTTGGAAACTCTCTCTCACTGGTGCCACACACAAACACAGGCACACATACTTCTCTGACCTCTCGGTGCTATGGAGCATATCTCAAATAACTGACGGAAGAGACTCAGTCAACTGCAGCCAAGAAACAATTCTGAGACTCAGATTGGCAAAAACAATGACTACAAAGTTAAACAAGCAATACAACTCCATGCACAATGACTACTTTGAACAATTTCCAGACATTTTTTACAACAACACATTTAGATGCAAAGTTTGGCAACAGAATAACGGTTTGTGCTGTTTGTGCGTCATTCTGTTCCCAAACCTTGCATCTGATCTGCACTGTTCTTCAAGTGCAATCATTGTTTTTTTTGTTTGACATGCATTTTAAAGTAAACAATCTGAGTCTCAGCATCATTCTGTTACTGTTGAATTGTCCTGTACCATTACACAAAGCTCAAACATTTCTCCTTAACAAAACTCTCCTCTCTATGACAGTCCATCTGCATCACTGCAACACTTCTCAGCTCAGCACGTGACAAATCCAACATGAAGAAAACTATTTTGGGGCCAAAGGTACTAACTAATCCTAACTAATTTTGACATGGCTTGGCTGAAGAACTACACTTGTCAACAGGTAATATTAATATCTGCCAAACAGTACACACACACACACATCCAGCTTCCTCAATTTGCCCAGCTGAGGGCCAGCCCGGAACTGCTCTGTCCTAAACAATGGCTTAGCTTGGGGAATGGGGGCATGTTCTTGTTGACTTGCTCTGTTGAGATAGCAGCAAGCCAAGCAGCTGTATTGCAGTTCAAAAATAGAACACAAGAGTCTCTTATTCAGAAAGGGGCAGCATGCATCTGTTATGGCACCCTATACAGTGCCGTGAAAAACTATTTGCCCCCTTTCTGATTATCTCTATTTTTACATACTTTTGATACGTAACGTTATCAGATCTTCAACCAAAACCTAATATTAGATAAAGGGAACCTGAGCTAAAAAATGTATACTATTTTATTTATGCAAATCCTAATTCCCCCGTGTGAAAAATAACTGCCCCCTTACACATAACTGGTTGTGCCACCTTCAGCTGTAATGATTGCCACTAAATGCTTCCTGTAGTTGTTGATCAGTCTCTCACATCGCTGTGGAGGAATTTGGTTCACTCTTGCATGCAGAACTGCTTTAACTCTGCAACATTTGCGTGTTTTTAGGCATGACCTGCTTATCTCAAGTCCTGCCACATCTCAATTAGGACTTTGACTAGGCCATTTTAAAACTTCAAATTTGTTGCTTTTTAATCATTTTCATGTAGGCTTGATTGTGTGTTTTGGATCATTGTCTGGTTGCACGACCCAGCTGCACTTCACCTTACAGACAGATGGCCTGACATTCTCCTGTAGAATTCTTTGATAAAGAGCTAAATTCATGGTTCCTTCTATTAAGACAAGTTGTCCAGATCCTGAGGCAGCAAAGCATCCCCAAACCATCACACTACCACCACCATGCTTGACCGTTGGTATGAGATTCTTACCGTGGAATGCAGTGTTTGGTTTTCGCCAGACTTAATGGGACCCATCTCATTCAAAAATTTGAGTCAAGTTTGCCAAAAAGCACCTGGATGATCATCAAGACTCTTGGAAGAATGTTTTATGGACAGATTAGTAATAAAAAGTATAACTTTTCGGACGACATGGGTCCAATAATGTCTGGCGAAAACCGAAATTGTAAAGAGTGTATTTTTCCATATATAGACACACCCTGTGTTTTAATAAAATAAACTATATGTACTGAGCTTGTCTGACACTTTATGCACACTGTTTGATTCAATAATTAAAGACACACAAATGACTCAAGAGGAAGCCATAGATCAAGATAGCCAAACTAGAAGAAAAATACCTGTTCCCAGCCCTCCTCCTCCCACTGCTGCAGACCTTCTCAGATCCTGCCGTTACACTCCTGAAGTACACCAGGCGTCGGCACCCTTTTCCATTTGGAGTGACAATTTATATCTTACCATTTCTACCGATCTGCATATCAGTTATGATTTTCATATGCACATTTTTGTGCAACGGTTATATTTAATTTATAATAGGCTTTGTAACTCAAAATCATTGTCATGTGGTTAATCTGAATTCAATCTAAAAAATAAAAGTATACAAATCTAAATCTAATCTATTGTCAACTATGTAAAAACATCCTACATAAAGCCAACAAAAAAGTGCGGCCTGCAGGTCAAAAATACCCTGATAAAAAAATGCCCAAGAAATCCAATTGGCTACGCATGGCTGTCTGCAACAAACTTGAAACATTGTATCGACTTATCAACTGTAGCTGTCCTGAAGCTCCAGCTAGCAAACTTGCAACAACAATATTCTGGGCCCTCGGGACAGACACAACTGTAGGCTATTTGTGCAAGAGATAAGAATTAAATCAGGTATTTTATGACGTTTCCACTGGGTTAGAGCATTACATGTTTCCCTTCCATACCGACTGGTTATCGAAAGGGAGATAGCTGGAAATAATTGTAAAATACATTGAGTAACTATTGTCATGCTCAATGGATTCTAAAAACAGACTGTTTACTTGCTGTTTGATGTGATATTTGTAATCTTTATTTCTTTTTTTTAAGCTTTAAACTCAAAACTCATTACTGGTGGTGATATAAGACAATCAGAAATAGTACCAGAGGTCCCCAAATGGACACATTAATAGGGGTACATTTGCACACAGGTCAGGTAGCCTACATTTATATGCAAAATCAGGTGCGTGTCCTTACTGAACAAAAAACAATTAATAAATTGACAAAACTCATGAATTGGAATGATATAAACCAAAACTTTGGTTGGTGAGCTCTGCAAACAACACGTCCACTCCAACAATGAGAACGGTACACGACTCATAATAATAATAATATATTGAATGCATTAACAGAAAGAAATTTGGTCGACCAACAGCCTATCGACCAGTCGACTAAATGGGGTCAGCCCTAGTCTGCTTTGTGTTTTCATTTTTGCTATGGAAAAAAATACTGGGAAACTGGCCCTACTTTTTAAACCAAATCTTTGGCCAAAAGTAGTGCGCTACATAGAGAATAGGGTGACATTTGGGAAGCATCCTTAGTGTGTGGAGAGGCTGGCCCTCTCTCTGGTCATGTTTACATGAAGACTGTAGTCAACAACACTGAATTCTGCCAAGTCTTTGTCTACAGCACATGATCACACTACTGTGATTAGTAACACTGACTGGGTCCAACCATACACATTGCCTGTATGAGTTGGTTCTTTTGACATGGTATGGGCATTGGTGTCATGGGGCATTTAAAGTTGTCGATTCTATTTCAATGTAATTTCCTGTCCTTGAGAGGAAATGCACCTTTAGGTTCCACCTATGAAGAATGACGAAGGCTACTTATACATGTTCACGAATTGGGTGTGGGAATTTCCACGGAGTTGATAAAAATCAACAAATAGGGCACTGACAGCTGTCAGTGTAGCTAGCTAGCATGTTAACTTTATCTAGCTAGCTTGCTATCCTGCTAACCTTATCTAGCTAGCTAATGTTAACGGTTGTTGCTGTTTTTTTTTTTTTTACTATACTGTATTCAAATGATTAGCCAGCTGGTTCTATGGCTGGTTCTGGAGCTTGATTTATCAGAAGCATTGATTTAGGGGAAATGTATTTGAATTCGCCATCAAATGTTATGTCCTAAGTTTTGGCATGTTCCATAAATTGCAGCCACTTAGCCGCCTTAGAAAGAGTTACAAAGAATAATATGAAACTCAGTTATCCATATTCTCTCCTAGTGAGAGAGCCATCGCGGTAGTGGCACATGGCTACTCATTTCTCCTAAGTGGAGATTCTCTTTTCTCCCTCTCCCCACTCCCTCTCCCCATTTGAATTCCATGACGTCACTGTCACTTGTCCACTCAAGCTTAACATTGTTGTCATCTTTCTCCTTCCCCCTTTCTAACACCCAGATGGCGACACGCATCTCTGCGTGCCTGGCAGATATCTTAGCTTGGATGTCGGCTCACCATCTCAAGCTCAACAAGACGGAGCTGCTCTTCCTCCCGGGGAAGGTCTGCCTGCTCAAATACCTCTCCATCACGGTTGACTCCACAGTGTCCCCCAGTGCAAAGAACCTTGACATGACCCGGGACAAGACCCTGTTGTTCTCGCTCCTGCAGGTTCATGCTCTACAACATCCCTAGAGTATGACCCTGCCCCAAACAGGAAGCGGAGCAGGTCCTAATACGGGCACTTGTCCTCTCCCGTCTGGACTACTGCAACTCTGTTGGCTGGGCTCCCCGCTAGTGCCATCAAACCCCTGCAGCATATCCAGAACACTGCAGCCCGCCTGGTGTTCAACCTTTCCAAGTTCTCCCATGTCACCCCACTCCTCCGCACACTCCACTGGCTTCCAGTCGAAGCTTGCATCCACTACAAGACCATAGTGCTTGCCTACGGAGCAGCAATAGGAACTGCCCCTCCCTACCTTTAAGCTATGATCAAACCCTACACACCAACCCAAGTACTCCATTCTGCCACCTCTGGTCTCTTGGCCCTCCCACCCCTACAGGAGGCCAGCTCCCACTCAGCCCAGTCCAAGCTCTTCTCTGTCCTGGCACCCTAATGGTGGAACTAGCTTCCCCCTGAAGCTAGGACAGCAGAGTTCCTGACCATTTTCTGAAATCATCTGAAACCCTACTCTTCAAAGAGTATCTTAAATAATCCCACAGCACCCCCCCCCCCCCCCCCCCCCCGTCGCATCCCCTTCTCACCTAGACACCCCCCCACTAACACTCACACTTCACTTCTCTTCCCCCCTTACTAGTTCTGACTTTGCTGATAGCGACTTTGAGGAAAAATGTACTTACTATGACTGACGTGGTTGTCCCACCTAGCCATCTTAAGATGAATGCACTAACTGTAAGTCGCTCTGAATAAGAGTGTCTGCTAAATGACTAAAATGTGAAATGTAAATGTGTTTTTCTACATTTCCATGGACACGGTGCAACCTTTGGTAGGTAGGCTGCTGGCAGACTTTGGCTGCAGTACAGCAAAACCAAGTCAGTGAAATGATAGGCTACAATCAGTCATTCTTTGAATTTTATTTCACGAGTGCCTTTTCATTATCTGGATAGACTAACTAGCGTATAGTGATGCAAAACTTTAGCGGTAAAAACCATCATTTTGGGGCAACGGGGGAAGCGAGTTATTTTTGGAGAAAAAAGGTGGGATGCTTGCAAGCTGAAGAACACCATCCCAACCGTGAAGCACAGGGGTGGCAGCATCATGTTGTGGGGGTGCTTTGCTGCAGGAGGGACTGGTGCACTTCACAAAATAGATGGCATGATGAGGCAGGAAAATTACATGGATATATTGAAGCAACATCTCAAGAGTCTCAATCAGTCAGGAACTTAAAATCTTGGTTACAAATGGGTCTTCCAAATGGACAATGACCCCAAGCATACTTCCAAAGTTGTGGCAAAATGGCTTAAGGACAACAATGTCAAAGTATTGGAGTGGTCATCACAAAGCCCTGACCTCAATCCCATAGAAAATATGTGGGCAGAACTGAAAAAGCGTGTGAGAGCAAGGAGGCCTACAAACCTGACTCAGTTACACCAGCTCTGTCAGAAGGAATGGGCCAAAATGCACAAGTTATTGTAGAAAGCTTGTGGAAGGCTACCCAAAACATTTGACTTAAACCATTTAAAAAGGCAATAAATACTACCAAATACTAATTGAGTGCATGTAAACCTCTGACCCACAGGGAATGTGATGAAAGAAAGAAATCATTCGCTCTACTATTATTGACATTTCACATTCTTAAAATAAAGTGGTGTCCTAACTGACCTAGGACAGGGAATTTTTTCTCTGATTAAATGTCAGGAATTGTCAAACACTGTGTTTAAATGTATTTGGCTAAGGTGTACGTACATTTCTGACTTCAACTGCACATTTTACTTTTCTATTATTTCTCTCTGCATTGTTGGGAAGGGCCCATAAGTAAGCATTTAACTGCCTGTTGTTTACGAAGTATGTGAAGAATACATTTGATTATGTTTTTCCATTGAAGATTTTCTTTAAAAAAGGAGCCATGGATGTTGATTAAGCCATGGGAAACACACACTGAGCTTAGGTTACACATCCTGCGTGGCGTCATGCCTGAAGCTTGTCATCCATTGCTCAGCTGCCATTATGGTCAGGCAGTGCCGGACCACAGCCACACAACTCCCTACTAGGCCAAGCCTATATCCCCAACATGATTGTGTGATTGTTATCTTGGGCCTGAAATTCCCCATGGAGTGAGCTGGCCAGGGCACACCCATCCAATTTCCACAGAGCGCAGTTCCTAACCTACTCCCTGGCAAACTGAAGCCACACCATGTGTGCAGCACTTTTGAAATAAAAGTAGCTTCTACAGTTCGCTAAGGCACCGCCATAAAATCAGGTTTTTACACTGTCACAATTAGCCTATTTTTTGCTATACTAAAGTTATATTATTAGCCTATAGTTTTAAATGAATTAGCCTAGATATTTTTTTCAACAACCAATAAGACAAAATGCTAGGCTTAACACATTACATTTAAACACATTACATTATTATTACACAGTATGTGGCTATGCTGTTTCTCAGTAACACACACACCTCTCCAACCTCATGCCGCAACCAAAACAACTGAGAACTCAGAAATATCAGACTTCATAGAGTGGGTTCAAGACAGCTGGGAACTCTGAAAAAAACAAGGTCCATCTGGTTTTGAACAGTCCCCCAACTCAGAATTCCAAGTCGGAAACTCGGGCATCTTTCTAGAGCTCCAGCTTTCCAATCTAAACATCACTGATGACCGTTGTTTTATTTAGTTGTCTTAAATGTCTCCATCAGCTACTGGCACATATGCACAATGAGATGATGACAGTTGCGTTTCTACACCAGTTGCTGTACTGGGGGACATTGGAAACAGGAAATTTGGTATGTGCCTTGAACACAATGGGGGAAATGGGTTCATGAGATGGAGCAGCAATGTTTCACTCACAAGTCACAATGCCATGAAGTTATGTTTTTCATAGCTTCTACAAATACAACAGAATTTAACCATCTCCAGTCCATTTCCTCTCAATATCATATTTTTAAAGCCTTAGAACAGACCATGCAACAAGAGGGCTTTTGGCTTTAAACTCAGGACACTTTGGTGAAACAGTAGGACTCTGTTCTCTCTAGGACTGACTTTCCTGACTAATCCCAAAGGAAGCCCCGGTTTACATCTTCTGTTTTTTTCACGGGGTCCACCCAGTGCCGCCCACAGACCCAATCCCATCCTCCAGACAGACTCCGTTTTGCAGGTAGTTCTTAATGAACTCCTCCAATTAGCTAATTGCCTGACATCTCAAATCTGGCTCTAGTATATGTTGCATCTTCAGTCCACAAATTGTGCAGAAGGCAAGGGGCAAGACAGAGATAAATCACTTAAGACACATATTGACAAATGGGACGGTATATCATCCTTGGGATGTCCCCACCCCATTGAGGTTGAAATGTAATATGGTTCAAGTTCGGTAGGGGTTTAGGTTAAGCACGTCCCAAGGACCCCGGAAACACTAACCAAATCAAAACATGGTTGAATTATTTGCAGAATAGAATAAACTAGATATGGACCAGTTTGAGCCACTGTGAATACAATCAGTATGCAACCAGCACATCAAATTCATTTTAAGCATTGCAATTACACAAACCATGTTATAATGGCTAGCAACAACTGTATGCTTCCAATCCGTCCAGTGATGGAGTAGCAACAATTAGGCACGTTAGCTAGCTACTCCACACTAAAAACAGATACAATTCGCAGGCTCACTTCAGCTAGGATAGCTTTGGTTTAGCTGTAGCATCAAACTATAGCTAGCCCAGCAAGATAGCCGACAGACAAAATGTCTAATTTCGACTTACCTATAACGATCCGCAGGTGTTTTAGGCGTGTCAGTACATCTTTTTTGGGATCCAACACTTTCGGTGTTGATTTTTTGACGTCCCCATGAGGCTTTTTTGAGAACATTCCGAAAGAAGGAGACGAACGAATCTGTGTAGGAGGCAGCAAGCCCCTGTTAATCTTCTTCAAAAGATTGCTAACCACAAGAGAGCTGGAGGTCCGTTATCATTTGATTATGTACTGCGACCTAATAGCCTTCAAGGGCGATAACATGTATACAAATAAATTAAAGTCATTGAGAGGTGTGCATTTTGCAGATAAGAGTTTATGTAAAATGTTGCTAGCAATCCAAACAACACACCTCTCCCCAAAATCTCAAAACATGGCGGAGCTTGAGATATGAAAAACAAGTTAATGGAAATCAGAGCAATTCAACGCTCCAGTCTGGTAGAAAAAAAAAAAAAATATATATATATATATATATATATATATATATATATATATATATATTAATGTAGTGTCTGGTTTGATTCTTTGAAACATTTTAGATGACAGTCAGATTCTAATGAATGGCATAATGTTTCCCAAGCAAGCAAGCAATCTGGAATTTTCATTTCAAAGACCACTACTTGTGGGTGGACCATTTAATAAAAAATCAAGTTTCACATTACATGGAAAAGGGAAAGTGCACTGTATTAGTCTACATTTATCATACTGTGTTCTGTGACTGTCAAACAAGAGGAAGAGTGAGAGGGGAGAAAGAGATAAACGTTTTGTATGTGTAATGTTTACTCTGATTGTTTTTTCTTTGTTTTGTTTAATTCGCTTTGTTGGTTTTTGCCATTATTTTTAGGTTTATTTCACTTGTTTTAGCAATCTAAACAAGTTTCCATGCCAATAAAGAAAAAATGTATTTGCAGCACTACAGATGGCTATTTCAGTTCGCTAATACAGGACTTGTAAAGGGCAAGTGCGGGTACTTTTGTGTGAGAAAGAAATTATCTTTTTTTTTTTTTTACCTTTATTTAACTAGGCAAATCAGTATAGAACAAATTATTATTTACAATGACAGCCTAGGAACAGTGGTTAACTGCCTTGTTCAGGGGCAGAATGACAGATTTTTACCTTGTCAGCTCGGGGATTCAATCTAGCAAACTTTCGGTTAGTGGCCCAACACTCTAACCACTAGGCCATCTGCCTTAATATATATATATATATATATATATATATATATATATATATATATATATATATTTATATATATATTTATATATATATATATATTTTATTATCAGGGCTCAGCACCCCGACTTCCCGCGACTATGCATGTCTTCCTTCCTCCAAATGCACTGATTTGAATGGAACTGGACAGGTAACAGCAAAATACCTGAAGCCAGACACCACATTGCTTACCCCAGTTCTGTCATTTCAGTTGAGATCTAGATCTGAAAGCTAATTTAGCGAAGTGAAAATACCGACAGTATTTATTGAAATATGTAGTTACAGTAGTACTGTAACTACATATTGACTTATATACGTTTTCATGCATGCTTTAATTATAAGCATATAAACTGGAAATTCGAGACAGTTACAGTACTACTGTAACTACATATTGACTTACATAAGGTTTCACGCATGCTTTAATTATCAGCATATTAATTGAAAATTCAAGACAATGTTCTCATTCTCAACTTTTCTTGATTTGATTTGTATGGTCTAACGAGATGGTGCGCTGCTTTGTCAAACCCTGGGGAATGTAGTTTGTGTTCTAACCCTTTTGTACAATTACTTCATGGTGAAATTGTTGTAAAACAACTACAATTCCCTGACATCGAAATGTACGTCAATTACGCGCCATTGAACCGCTGCGATTTATCGTTTGTTTTTAGCTTGGACGCTTGCTTGCTGGCTAGCTAGCTAACGTTAGCTAGCTTTCCATCAATGCTTACCGCTTATTCAATCAGACATACAACGATATTATTTATCTTTCTGTTTTTATATTTTGCTATTGCTATTTTTTTATACTAATCTTACCGACATATTCATGTCATCCGATGAACTGTGTAGTTTTCGAAAGATAGTTTCACTTGCTAGCTAGCTAGCTAGCAAGCGAGCTATCTTAATTTCCGGTGTTTTTTGTTGTTGTTTTATTCGCTAACTAACGTTAGCTTTGCAACGATTTTGGAAGCTATTTCTAAAGTAAATATCTATCTCTTTTTTGTTGGAAGTACAAAATACAATTACTTTGTTAGTAGTTGAAGGTAAGTTCAAGCTTTGAACTAGCATTATTATGACTAGTTCATTTATTTGGCATTGTGATACAAGCATTCTGATTAAAATCCAGGTAAGGAAGTCAACATGCCGGTACATTCTCGAGAAAAGAAAGAAAGTAACCACGAGGAGATGGAAGTCGACTATCCCGAACAAGATGGGAGCAGTTCAGACGAGGATGACACTGAGAGCTCGTCCGTGTCAGAGGATGGGGACAGCTCGGGTAAGAATTGTTTTACCAACCCAGTTTGTTTGTAAACTACAAGTGATTTGCTACACATGTTACATGAATGCACCTGTTTCATTGGTATTTTGGCTATCATGCATGTATTGTAGAGATGGATGATGAGGACTGTGAAAGGAGAAGGGTGGAGTGCCTTGATGAAATGACAAATCTGGAGAAACAATTTGGAGACCTGAAAGACCAGTAAGTCTCTGACTGCATTTACTGATTGGATTTACATTATACATATGTCTCAATTCCATTACAGTGGGTCAAACAGGTGAATGTATCTAAGGTTAACCAATTGTAGCCAATGCTGTTTTTGTTCAGGTTGTACAAGGAGAGGTTGAGTCAGGTGGATGCCAAACTCCAGGAGGTGATTGCAGGCAAGGCTTCGGAGTACCTGGACCCCCTGGCAAATCTGCAGGAGAACATGCAGATCAGAACAAAGGTTGCTGGTAAGTCTGTCGCAAGCTAATCTTTGGATTACATTATTTATGTAGCTTTAAACTGATTTCACAAATTGCTGTGGCATTGAACACCAGATTAATAAATGAAGGTTTCCTAATTGTCATCCAGAAGTTGACAAAGTAAATCTGATGAAGAAAATGGAATGAACAGTATGCTGGCATGTCTCACTGTCAAATTGTTTTCCTTCTCAGGGATCTACCGGGAGCTCTGTATAGAGTCTGTAAAAAACAAATACGACTGTGAAATCCAAGCAGCTTTCCAGCACTGGGAGGTGAGCATTGTTGTTGGGAAGTCCACATATCATAGCTCTACCCATGTCCGTCTTCAAACCTCTGATGTCAAATTAATTTATTTGTATGGCTTAATTGATTATCATTTGTAACCATTGATTCCTCTTTGTTTGTCTTAGAGTGAGAAGTTGCTATTGTTTGATACAGTGCAGAGTGAACTTGTGGAAAAGATCAGGCGACTGGAGGAGGACAGGCACAGTATAGACATAACCTCAGGTATCATCAAGTCATTGCGCGAGCCACTAACGTAGCATGCATAACCCAGCTCTCATATGGCTAGTTCCCCAAACAGTTGCAAGCCTAGTCCTGGACTTTAAAGCTATTTTAATGGAGCATGCTTTTTAGTCCAGGACTAGGCTCAGTCTGTGTCCAGGAAACTGTCCGATAGTGGCATGTCTTAATATTCCCTTTCCTCATTGACCCTTCTTTTCTCAGAGCTCTGGAAAGATGAGCTGCAGTCAAGGAAGAACAAGAGGAAAGATCCATTTAGTCCAGACAAAAAGAAGAAGCCAGTTGTTGTGTCAGATATCCTCTTTCATCATCTGAGTTTCAACAGAATGAGTCTCATTTTTTTTATTACAATCTTGTTCTGTGTTATGTGTGTACTTGTCCCACCCACTTTTTCACACTTGCCTTTATATACACCTGTATTTCCTTAACATCCGTACGACCATATATTGTCTACATGTTACAAGACTTGGATATACTGGAGGATTGGACAGCAGTCAGAAAGGTACCATGCCTCGTCGATGCATAGTATGGTCCTGTAGCTCAGTTGGTAGAGCCAGGATAGTGGGTTCGATTCCTGACACAACCTATACATGTATGTGTGACTGTAAGTCGCTTTGGATAAAAGCTTCTGCTAAATGTAATTTATTATTATATTAGTATGTTTTGGATTTATATGATGATGATCATATTCTAACAATTTTAATATCTTAAAGGCTGTGGCTACTTTGGGACCTCACAGAGGTAAAACTGATGGTAAGACTCAACTTCCATTTTGAATTAAAGACTTGTGCTGTAAATTGTTTACTCACTCTATTCTGTTATTGTGAGATCCTGTCCCTCATCTCTTTTTGGTTTTCTGAACCAAACTATGAATGAACACCATGCATAATAAACACAATTTAATGTCAGCAAGTTGACATTATACTTTCTAAGAAGTTACTATACCAACTTGGATTGTGTACTTTTGTGACTAAATAAATTTTTTTGTTTCCACCAAACATTAAATTCCAGTCTCCACCAATAAGAATGAAAAGTATCAGCATAATGCTCGATCAGAAGAGGGAAAGTTGAGTTATGACGGAGAATGGTACTGCCGTGGACAGATGATATGCATCGACAAGAAAGATGAATTTCCCACAAGGTGAGGATACTGGCATCCTTGGGAATATATATATATATACTTTTTTGGAAGCAAAGTATTTTATGTCCTTATTCTAACAATTTCAATGTTTAATCTTCTTCTCTTGCCCCCTGTCCAAAGAGCCATAATTACCACAATCAACCACGATGAGGTTTGGTTCAAACGACTAGACGGCAGTAAATCCAAGCTGTATGTCTCTCAGCTCCAGAAAGGCAAATACACTATTAAACACTCCTAATTTTCAGGTCAACTTGCACCACTCCCTCTCCAAAGCTCAGGAGTTATTCAAAGATCCCCATGGTGCCATCTTCTGCCTATTTCAAGTTTTCTAATGAATTCTGATTTAAATACTTAAAATACAATTTATATGAAATACAATTTTTTGTTAATTTCGTGAGATGGGTTTGGGTCCTCTAAATAGTATTGTATGTAACTAGGTGTGAATATGACCATGTTCCAATGTCATTTTTATTGGGCAAGACAGACAGATATGGAGAACATGAGTTTCCAGACTCTGTTTCTACAGGTTTGCCTTAACAGTAGCTCAAAGCATTCAGATGAGAAAATGTACTGTATAATGGACTAACACTGCAGGATCTATAGAAAGTTACATGGGACATCAGTATAGATCAGTATATCAGCCTCACATTGACAAGTATCCATTATCTCTTGCCATACCCATCTCTGCTAGTTGTACTTTTTGTAATTTATGATACATTCTTTGTAAGTGGTACGGTACTGGTGATGACTGTCTGTATAACTTTAACACTTATGTCTTACATCTTCCAATGCAGTATTCATTTCTTTCTTGCTGTCTGTCTTAATGACATTCCTACATAGGGTTTTAAAATTCTAGTAATGTTCCCAAAATTCCCAGGTTTTCCAGATAACCCGGTTGAAAGTGTCCCAGAATCAGAAGTGAATAAGCAGGAAATCTGCCCTAGATTTCTGGAAAACCTGTGAATTTTGGGAAAGTTACCAGAGCTTTGCAACCCTACTTGTACCTCACTTTGAGATGCTGTAGGTTTGCTAGAAAGGAACCACTGTCTTAATGTACAGAATAAAAGGAGCCTGCATGTTTTATATAAATAAAGGGAAAAATCTGTCTATAAACTTTGTCTGTATTTTTTTAGAGCCCAATAAAATTTTCTGAGAAGATCCAGTGAAATGCACATAACTTTTTCTACACTTAGCTTTTCCATGATCTCATGTCATGTGTGCTTGAGGTCAGCATCTATGTCCATATTTCTACAACAGAGTAAAAAAAAACATATCTTAAGCTGTTTTACTTGGGATAAAGATATGCCCCTAAATCACAGAACAGTTTGGAGATTACAGTCTTGTTTCATGTATAAAAGTTGCTGCAATACCATAATTTGTCACAACCAATTTCTCCTACCTAAACAGCCAAGTGTTTAATGAAAGCTTTTTTTAACTTGCCCAAACACTAGTGCCAAGACTAAGATCAATATTTGAAATGTGTATTGAAGTGTAGTAATGTGAATGTTGGTGTGAAAATAATATGAACTAAACAGTTCAAAAGCAGAACAAATGACTTGTATGTTGTATGCAAGGTTGCAGCAAGGAGTAGTCTTGTACTAAAGCCTTTTGGGAGAGTATCAATATGAATGTGGTGTTAAGTATTTAGATTTCATCACGACTGCCTGTATGTTCATAAACATGAGAAAAGTTGACTAAACAAAAAGTAAACATAGTGAAACAATACATAGCTGTGTGATTATGTCCTTGCATGCAGTTTGGGAAATGGCAATAAAACATTAATTAATAGTTTCACATCTGACAGATGTGAGAGTGACAGCTACCAGTGGGTATCGCTGTTTCCCTTCCGATGAACTTTTCCAACCCGTGTCGCAGCTGACGCTTCGTGGCTGTTGTGTTTTGGTCTCTGCTAGAGTCTGAACTGAAAATGACAGCGAGAAAGTCTGGGTCACGACTCGAGACAGAGATAGAAAGCCGTTCGGAAGGGCAATGGGACAAGATACCAGAGCTTGTACGGCAGCTCTCTGCCAAACTAATATCAAATGGTAAGATTTGCTCTGCGGTTCACTTAAAGATTTGGGGCCTGGACAGGGAACGGAATCCACGGGCTTTCCTAACCACGTCAGCGCGTCTACGTGAATGAAACTTCATTTGCGAGTGGCTGTCAAGTAGCCAGCTACTTCTAGAGGTCATGAGTCTGTAAGAATTAAATAATGATCTTGAACACACCGGTATAGTTTATATTTAGCGAAAACCCGAAGCTCCTTTGATCGTGCATACGCACTCACTTTGTCATTTCAGGCTAGCTACTGTATCTAACTAACTTGGACAGAGAGTGCATACTTGTTGAAAATTCTCACTCATTAAATAGTTCTAAATTATTTTACTGAGCTAGCTATCTTACCAGTTGCATAGGTAGACTTCACATAAATAGTTTAAGAATATTTAGTCCTACATATCAGTGGCCTAATCATACACAATGGAGCGGCTTACAGAAATCAACATAAACAAAATTGAAATCTGTGCGAAATAACAAGCTTCAAGGAGGGGGAAATGGTTTTCTTGACATATTTCAGTTCAATTTCTGTCTGTAAACGAGAAGTCGCCTAGCTGGAATTATTATGTCATTTAACTTCACCTTTAATGCCGCGTTCAAAACAACTAGGAACTCTGTACTCTCCGGCCTACAGACGTGATACATTGACAACGTTTTCTCCGTGTTCCCAGTTGTTTTGAACGCGGCATAAATGTCCTATTTTGGCATGCAAGCATGTTTTGTTGACATAAACTGACATGCCTTCTTATGTCAGTCAGACCAGAGCATAGGGGGGTAGTTAACAAACTGGATTAGCCTACAAATAGCTTTAAAATCCAACATAGCATGAATATTTTTTTTTAATCGACATGAATTAGATTGAGCAATACAAGCGCCACTTTTATTCCATAGGCTGGGATCCGCACTATGCAGCTGTTGCAAGAGCACATCTTTCACTGGCAGTCCACTGGTTTAAAAAACAATGATCGATAAGCATCCTCCAAGCGTTTATTTAAGTTTGATGATATTTGGATGCCAACAGCAGTCACAACATTGGAAGACATAGCTTGGACTGTAGCCTACAAAAGCCTATTCCTGCTCTTTTCCCGTGATCCACACATTTGGTGTGTCATAGTGGTCTCTGACTTGTGGTCAGACTCGCTCAGGTGGAACAAACTTAAACTTTTTTTTCAGTGCTGATTTGAATGTAATTGAGAACAGAGAAGTGTCAGTCTATAGAAGGGGGTGAGAACCATGAGCCTCCTAGGTTTTGTATTAAAGTCAATGTAGCCAGAGGAGGATGGAAACTAGCTGTCCTCCTACAGTGGCTCTACCGTTCAGAGTGCTGTTGAGGGAACTGTAGACCTTCATTGCAAAACCGTGTGTTTTAATCAATTATTTGGTGATGTGATGAAAACTATACTAAATATATTATCTAAAAAGTGTAACTTTTTTAATGTTTCACTATTTTTATTTTTATTAAATTCACTGAGGATGGTCCTCCCCTTCCTCCTCTGAGGAGCCTCCATGGCTGGAGGTATAGACTAAACTCTGTTTGTGTTTCAGATGACCTGGGGAATCTGCTGCTGGGGGAAGCCAAGCTCCAGCAGTACCTCAAGGAGAACCCCATCAAGCAGGGGGCCAGCCCGAGGAGCCCAAGACCCCAGCTTGTAGAGGTCCGCAAGCACCTGACCGCTGCCCTGGACCGAGGGAACCTCAAGGTAGATGTTAATGATATAACACCTTTAGCCATTAGTATTCGTCATATTCTCCAGTCTAGTTTACTCTTTTAAGTGTTATAACAGTGTAGTCCAGTCTTATAACAGTATTATAATACTGCAAAAGGGTAACACTGGTTTAATCAGGATCTGGCTCTACACTCACTGCTTTCCCAAACTGAGAGAATCCCCTTTGAATTGTATAACCTCATATTACTGCCTCACTCCCTCATGCTGCTAGTATGCACCCTTTTTCTCTGAAATCTGAACATGTATTTTTGTGTTCAGGAGAAAACATATGGCTACACAGTAACTGTCTCTTCTCTTTCCTTTTGTGCCTAGTCGGACTACATGCAAGAGGCTAGTGTGTTGATGGCCAAGCTGTCCTATGTGGAGGGAGACTATAGTGAGGCCTTCAACCAGTATGGCAAAGTGACCCTGGACGAGCTGGCACTGGTGGGAGCCCCCGTCTACCGTCTCTCTATGATTGCCGAAGCATACGCTACCAAAGGTAAGAGCTTAGGGTACCATAATGCCCTCACATTACACCAGTCAGGGTTTTCCTGGCTCAAAAAGGGGCTTAGGTGGTGGCAGTGGCCACAAGAAAACCTTTGGGTTGCCTGCCCAAAAAGGTCCTGTGCTGGAAAACCCTGCCAGTATTTCCCATTTCGAAATCTGTGCAACAAAATTGTCCAGGGGAACAGATCTATGGTACGGGAAACACTGCATAACCATACCGTCTATTCTACTACCAAATTTCAGCTTCAATCTCAACTCCGCTTCAGTACTCGACACATTCATTCTAGTAATTTGGTGAATTTGTCTCTTCTAAAGGACATTGAGCCTAATCTGTGGTGCTGAAGCCCTCTGTTCTTTCACTGCCTCAGTCATGTATTGAGAAAGTGCTGGGGTGAATGTATTACCTAACTCTGCTGGTCTGGTCAGTCTGAGTCTTAACCTGGTGCCTGCCCTGCCGTTGCACCCCTGAACTCTGTCACTGTATGCTTGACAGGGGGACAATTAGCTTGGCTGATGAGAACACAATGTGACCTCCCCTCAGAATTCTGCACTAATACAGGGGGATGTTTGATTGACCTGCTGTAAAATGGAGATGGTTTTGATGGATAAGTAATGGCGTTTTAAATGTCCTATAATAGAGTCAGTTGCTGTATCTAAATCTAGTGTGTATATTAAAATGGACATGATATGGAGGAAAAATCAATCCATTGTCTCTGTAAAGAGGAACTTGACAGAGCAGCACCAGTCTTCTGAGCTAGTATACCCTGCAATGTGTTGATGGGCCATATGGTGGCAGTAGAGGTTCACTGTTCACTATGCTTATGTTTGCTCATGCAGAGAGGAGTCCTCACACACACACTGTCTGTCTGTCTGTCTGTCTGTCTGAAAGAAAGAAAGAAAGAAAGAAAGAAAGAAGCTCTACCGTAGCGTGGAGCCCCTCAATACAGCAGCCTAGTATACACACGGCAAACACACAAATCTGTCCCCCTCTATACATACAGCAGCCTATCCTAGGATTTACACAGACCGACCGGTGATGCAAGCAGTTGCCCATACAGCATACATCACTGTGGAGCGACTGCATTGCGTAGGCAACCCCGCCCCCACATAGGCACACACACGTCTCCTCCCCGGGCCGTATTGCCAGCAATCATACTGTGTATATGGAGTGAAGCATTGAAACATTAGGGCTTGACCTGAATTTAGGCAAGCTGACTTTATAGCCGGAAACATCTAGAATGGAAGGAAGTCTCTTCAGATGAAGCTCTCTTTTATGTTAAACAGCATCATTTCTTATATAGTCCTTTGTTGGCTGTGTAAGGCAGTGTTGATAGATAGCATAACCTGAGTTCATTAGTCATTTTGTGTGACTTTGTCTGTACCAGCCATCTTGTTTGTCCGATGGCGGGAATGGGAAGACATTACTGCTGTTTTAATTTTAATGAGCGTCCTAATCGAGAGGAGTGGAGGGGAGGAGGAGGTCAGGCCGGCCTGTTTAGAGTAACACAGGAGCCCATTAGGCTGTGAGAGTACCACAGTGGTATGAATAAGTTATCTGGCACGGCAGCTGAGAGAGCAGAGCCATACAATGACAACAGAACCCCCCCGGCTCCAGTCATTAACATACCCGCATCTCCACCACAGGAAATCTTTATAAGGCAAAGACAAGCATGGCTGCATACATCTATCTCTCTCGCTCTCTCCATCCATCCATCCATGGTGGCGGTCCGTCCATCTGTGACAGAGCATGTTAATCTCTCCATCTGTTTGTTTCTGCCTCCTCTGTCTTTCTGTTTCTTTGCTTATCTATAACTCTCTCTCTCTCCTCCCCCCTCTCTCTCTCTACCTCCGTCCCTCTCTGTCTTTCTGTTTCTTTATCTATGTATAGCTCTCCTCCCCTCTCTACTTCAATCCCTCTCTGTCTTTCTCTCTTGCATCAGTATTCATGTTCCAGTCATGTCCTATAAAGAGAAGACGTCTGCACCTCTATGGTACTAGAGGTTTCAGGGTGTGTAAATTAATCATGTGGGGTTGATGGAAGAACCGTTTGGCTTGTATTGTTTGGACCCTTTTAGTGAATGGCTCTATTTGAGCGTCACACAGTTGGAGTAGTCTTATGTAATTCCAGAGGCTAGAGCTATTTATAATGAATGAGTTATTAAGGCTATTATCTATTATTAATGCGTTGTTTGAAACGGGTGCTTTGGGAACTGCAGATTCGGTTTCATAACAACGAGGTGTGTGTAGCCACAATGGAAGTGTTGTGCTTTTCTACATATTGTCTTGTTACAAACAGAATGGTCTGGTGATTGATAGAACCGGCCCACACAAAACAAGATACAGTTTACCCAAAGGTCAGACAGGGATACTTTTCCTCATAGTATCCTTTTAGGGCCCGAGATATTCCTTCGCACGTGAGTTTACATGGAAAACTCTGACTACAACAAAGGCCCAGAGTTTTTCCTTGCCAGGTCACAAAATCAGGGAAACTCAGGGCCTTACATGAGGGAAAAGAGTGAGGGCCTTCATTTGTAGAAGAGTGAGAGCCAGAAGTAGAAGGCGATTGTTGTCCTAATCTCCTCTTTAGAAGAAAGGAAGGCTTCTTCAGTTCTTGGCTGACATGAGGTGAGGCTGGTGGCTGTCCTTGACTCCGATGATTGTACACTATGCACACGCATCCGCACACGCACAAACACACACAGACACTAAAGCTTGAGCGTGAACTTTAAAACCTGGTGGGCTGCATTGTGTGGTCTTATCCTGACCAGTGGCAAGGCCACAGTACTGTATGTGAGGTGTAGAGTATACAGATGTTTATTAAAATTCCTTAATTTCTTCTCTCCAGGTCTGTGTCTTGAGAAAGTCCCGGCTGCATCTCCGTCCCTGTCCAATTATAACGTGGACAAAGACCAGGAAGTGATTACCTGCTATGAGAAGTCTGGAGACATTGCCCTGCTCTACCTACAGGAAGTAGAGAAGGTAACCTAGCAACCAGCTAACATTGGCTTTACAAGTGGATGTGTTGATGGGAGGGAGAATATGGGGATGCTTTAATCACTGTGACAAAACCAAATCATTTTCAGGTGATCTAGGCTAATACTAACAAAATAATCAACCCTCTTTTAAATGACAGTTTAAGGTATACTCGGCTAGATGACGTTGCCATGAGCAGCACTGCAGATATTAAGATGAGCGGGATGCAAGACTGCAACGTGATAGCAACGGGACCAAAACAGCGGAGAAGTTTAGTCTCGAGCTTCAACACTCTTAGTTGTTTACTGCTGTTTACTTTGTGCATCTACGTCATCTTGCTGAGTCGATTTTTAAGTTACAATTACAAATAGCCAAGACTAAGGGCCAGTCACCAGTAACTTAACTTTTGTTCTCGGATTGTTGCTGTTTGACATTTTAAAGGGAAGTGTCACACCCTGGTCGAAGTATTTTGTGTTTATCTTTATTTATTTGGTAAGGCCAGGGTGTGGCATGGGTTTTTGTATGTGGTGTGTATGTATGGGGATTGTAGCTAGTGGGGTGTTCTAGCTAAGTCTATGGCTGTCTGAAGTGGTTCTCAATCAGAGGCAGGTGTTTATCGTTGTCTCTGATTGGGAACCATATTTAGGCAGCCATATTCTTTGAGTTTGGGGTGGGTGATTGTCCTTAGTGTCCTGATGTCATTGTTCTGTTAGGTTACACAAGTATAGGCTGTTTCGGTTTTCGTTAAGTTTATTGTTTTGATAGTGTTTGTGTTTAGTGTGTTACTTCATTAAACATGGATTGCAATAGACACGCTGCATTTTGGTCCGACTCTCCTTCTCACCAAGAAAACCGTTACAGAATCACCCACCACCAACGGACCAAGCAGCGTGTCAACAGGCAGCAACAGCAGCGTAAAGAGGAATGGACATGGGAGGACGTTTTAGATGGCAAGGGCTGTTACACTTGGGAGGAGATACTGGCTGGAAGAGATCGCCTCCCATGGGAACAGGTGGAGGCACTTAGGAGAGCAGAGGCAGCCGGAGAGAGGAGCCGGCGATATGAGGGAACACGGCTGGCAAGGAAGCCCGAGAGGCAGCCCCAAAAATTTATTGGGGGGGGGCTAACAGGGAGTATGGCTACGCCAGGTAGGAGACCTGGGCAGACTCCCTGTGCTTACCGGGGGGCTAGAGAGACCGGACAGGCACCGTGTTATGCAGTGGTGCGCACGGTGTCTCCAGTGCGGGTGCATAGCCCGGTGCGGTATATTCCAGCTCCGCGTGTCGGCCGGGCTAGATTGAGCGTCGAGCCTAATGCCATGAAGCTGGCTCTACGCAGCTGGTCCCCAGTGCGTCTCCTTGGGCCGGCTTACATGGCACCAGCCTTGCTCTCGGTGTCTCCGGTTCGCCTGCATAGCCCAGTGCGGGCTATTCCACCTCGCCGCACTGGCAGGGCGACCGTGAGCATTCAACCAGATAAGGTTGGGCAGGCTCGGTGCTCAAGAGCTCCAGTGCGCCTGCACGGTCCGGTTTTTCCAGTACCACCTCCACACCCCAGCCCTCCGGTAGCAGCTCCCCGCACCAGGCTTCCTGTGCGTGTCCTCGGCCCAGTACCACCAGTGCCAGCACCACGCATCAGGCCTACAGTGCGCCTCGCCTGTCCAACGCTGTCGGAGCCCTCCTCCTCTCCAGCGCTGTCGGAGTCTCCCGCCTGTTTAGCGCTGTTAGAGCCTTCCTTCTCTACAGCGCTGCCGGAGTCTCCCGCCTGTTCAGAACTGCCAGTTAGCATAGAGCTGCCAGTTAGCATAGAGCTGCCAGTTAGCATAGAGCTGCCAGTTAGCAAGGAGCTGCCAGTCTGCAAGGAGCTGCCAGTCTGCAAGGAGCTGCCAGTCTGCAAGGAGCTGCCAGTCTGCATAGAGCTGCCAGTCTGCAAGGAGCTGCCAGTCTGCAAGGAGCCGCCAGAGCTGCCTGTCTGCAGGATGCCGCCAAAGCTGCCAGTCTGCAAGGAGCCGCCAGAGCTGCCAGTCTGCAAGGAGCCGCCAGAGCTGCCAGTCTGCAAGGAGCCGCCAGAGCTGCCAGTCTGCAAGGAGCCGCCAGAGCTGCCAGTTAGCATGGAGCAGCCAGGGCCGCCAGTCAGCATGGAGCAGCCAGGGCCGCCAGTCAGCATGGAGCAGCCAGGGCTGCCAGTCAGCATGGAGCAGCCAGGGCTGCCAGTCAGCATGGAGCAGCCAGGGCTGCCAGTCAGCATGGAGCAGCCAGGGCCGCCAGTCAGCATGGAGCAGCCAGGGCCGCCAGTCAGCATGGAGCAGCCAGTCAGCATGGAGCAGCCAGTCAGCATGGAGCAGCCAGAGCAGCCAGTCAGCATGGAGCAGCCAGAGCTGCCAGTCAGCATGGAGCAGCCAGTCAGCATGGAGCAGCCAGAGCTGCCAGTCAGCATGGAGCAGCCAGTCAGCATGGAGCAGCCAGAGCTGCCAGTCATCATGGAGCAGCCAGTCAGCATGGAGCAGCCAGAGCTGCCAGTCGACCAGACTCTCCCAGATCTGCCAGTCGACCAGACTCTCCCAGATCTGCCAGTCGACCAGACTCTTCCAGATCTGCCAGTCGACCAGACTCTTCCAGATCTGCCAGTCGACCAGACTCTTCCAGATCTGCCAGTCGACCAGACTCTTCCAGATCTGCCAGTCGACCAGACTCTTCCAGATCTGCCAGTCGACCAGACTCTTCCAGATCTGCCAGTCGACCAGACTCTTCCAGATCTGCCAGTCGACCAGACTCTTCCAGATCTGCCAGTCGACCAGACTCTTCCAGATCTGCCAGTCGACCAGGATCTGCCGAAACCACCAGCCAGCCTGGATCTGGTAGATTCATCAACCTGCCTGAGCTTCCTCTCACTCCTGAGCTTCCTCTCACTCCTGAGCTTCCTCTCACTCCTGAGCTTTTCCCTTCAGTTCCGAGCTGCCTCAGTCCCGAGCTGCCCCTCAGTCCCGATCTGCTCCTCAGTCCAGTGGGGTTCTGGGTGAGGACTACTAGGCCATGGTCGGCGGCGAGGGTGGACTATCCAGGGACGCGAGGAGAAGGGACTAAGACATTGATTGAGTGGGGTCCACGTCCCGCGCCGGAGCCGCCACCATGGACAGACGCCCACCCGGACCCTCCCTATTGTTTTGAGGTGCGTTCGGGAGTCCGCACCTTAGGGGGGGGGTTCTGTCACACCCTGGTCGAAGTATTTTGTGTTTATCTTTATTTATTTGGTAAGGCCAGGGTGTGGCATGGGTTTTTGTATGTGGTGTGTATGTATGGGGATTGTAGCTAGTGGGGTGTTCTAGCTAAGTCTATGGCTGTCTGAAGTGGTTCTCAATCAGAGGCAGGTGTTTATCGTTGTCTCTGATTGGGAACCATATTTAGGCAGCCATATTCTTTGAGTTTGGGGTGGGTGATTGTCCTTAGTGTCCTGATGTCATTGTTCTGTTAGGTTACACAAGTATAGGCTGTTTCGGTTTTCGTTAAGTTTATTGTTTTGATAGTGTTTGTGTTTAGTGTGTTACTTCATTAAACATGGATTGCAATAGACACGCTGCATTTTGGTCCGACTCTCCTTCTCACCAAGAAAACCGTTACAGGAAGTTTGCAGAATGAGGTTGCTGTTAAACATTCAGATTTGGGTGGCCGGCCGCGACCGCGAGACCCATGTGGTGGCGCACAATTGGCCCAGCGTTGTCTGGGTTAGGGGGGATTTGGCCTGCAGGAATGTCCTTGTCCCATCGCGCACTAGCAACTCCTGTGGCGGGCCAGGCGCAGTGCACTCTGACAATACAGTGTTTCCTCCGACACATTGGTGCGGCTGGCTTCCGGGTTAAGTGGGCATTGTGTTTCGGGGGACGCATGGCTCTCGACCTTCGCCTCTCCCGAGTCCATACGGGAGTTGCAGTGTTGAGACAAGACTGTAACTACCAATTGGATACCACGAAATTGGGGAGAAAAAGGGGTGAGAAAAAAAACCTACTGTTCAAAAGTTTGGGGTCGCTTAGAAATGTCCTTGTTTTTGACATAAAAGCACATTTTTGTCAATAAAATAACGTGAAATACAGTGTAGACATTGTTAATGTTGTAAATGACGATTGTAGCTGGAAACGTTAGATTTTTTATGGAATATCTACATAGGCGTACAGAGGCCCATTATCACCAACCATCACTCCTGTGATCCAATGGCACGTTGTGTTAGCTAATCCAAGTTTATAATTTTAAAAGGCTAATTGATCATTAGAAAACCCTTTTGCAATTATGTTAGCACAGCTGAAAACTGTTGTTCTGATTAAAGAAGCAATACAACTGGCCTTCGTTAGACTAGTTGAGTATCTGGAGCATCAGCATTTGTGGGTTCGATTACAGGCTTCAAATGGCCAGAAATAAAGAACTTTCTTCTGAAACTTGTCAGTCTATACTTGTTCTGAGAAATGACAGCTATTCCATGTGAGAAATTGTCAAGAAACTGAAGATCTCGTACAACGCTGTATATTACTCCCTTCACAGAACAGAGCAAACTGTGGGAGGCCCCGGTGCACAACTGAGCAAGAGGACAAGTACATTAGAGTGTCTAGTTTGAGAAACAGCCACCTCACAAGTCCTCAACTGGCAGCTTCATTAAATAGTACCCGCAAAACACCAGTCTCAACGTCAACAGTTTATGAGGCGACTCTGGGATGCTGGCCTTCTAGTCATAGTTACAAAGAAAAAGCCATATTTCAGACTGGCCAATACTAATAAAATATTAAGATGGGCAAAAGAACACAGACACTAGGGGAACTAGAGGAACTCTGCCTAGAAGTCCAGCATCCAGGAGTCGCCTCTTCACTGTTGACATTGAGACTGGTGTTTTGCGAGTACTATTTAATGAAGCTGCCAGTTGAGGACTTGTGAGGCATCTGTTTCTCAACTTAGTGTTACAGCATGTTTGGGGTAAATCCAATACAGCACATTACTGATTACCACTCTCTATTTTTTCAATCAGTGTTGGCTGCATCATGTTATGGGTATGCTTGTAATCGTTAAGGACTGGAGAGTATTTCAGGATAAAAAAAAATCAACAGAATGGTGCTAAGCAACAGGCAAAATCCTAGAGGAAAACCTGGTTCAGTCTACTTAACACCAGACACTTGGAGATTAATTCACCTTTCAGCAGGACAATAACCTGAAACACAAGGCCAAATCTACAATGGAGTTGCTTACCAAGAAGACAGTGAATGTTCTTGGGTGGCAGAGTTTCAGTTTTGACTTAAATCTGCTTGAAAATCTGTGGCAAAACTTGATGATGGTTATCTAGCAATGATCAACAACCAATTTGACAGAGCTTGAATAATTTTGAAAATGATAAATGGGCAAATGTTTTATAATCCAGAGTGTACAAAACTCTTAGACGTACCTAGAAAGACTCACAGCTGTCGACACTGCCAAAGGTGATTCTAACATGTGCTGACTCAAGGGTGTGTACCAGTCAAAAGTTTGGACACACCTACTCATTCCAAGGTTTTTCTTTATTTTTACTATTTTCTACATTGTCACATAATAGTGAAGACATCAAATCTATGAAATAACACATGGAATCATGTAGTAACCAAAAAGTGTTAAACAAATCAAAATATATTTTATATTTGAGATTCTTCAATGTAGCATTTCAGTTAACAGGTGTGCCTCGTTAAAAGTAAATTTGTGGAATTTCTTTCCTTCTTAATGCGTTTGAGCCAATCAGTTGTGTTGTGACATGGTAGGGGTGGTATATACTGTAGAAGATATCCCTATTTGCTAAAAGACCAAGTCTATATTATGACAAGAACAGCTCAAATAAGCAAAGAGAAACAACAGTTCATCATTACTTCGAGACATGCAGGTCAATCAGTCCGGAAAATTTCAAGAACTTTGAAAGTTTCTTCAAATGCAGTCGCAAAAACCATCAAGAGCTATGATGACACTGGTTCTCATGACGACCGCCACAGGAAAGGAAGACCCAGAGTTACCTCTGCTGTAAAGGATAAGTTCATTAGTTACCAGCCTCAGAAATTGCAGCCCAAATAAATGCTTCACAGGGTTCAAGTAACAGACACATCTCAATATCAACTGTTCAGAGGAGACTGTGTGAATCAGGCCTTCATGGTCAAATTGCTGCAAAGAAACCACTACTAAAGGACACCAATAATAAGAAGAGACTTGCTTGGGCCAAGAAACACGAGCAATGGACACTAGACTGGTGGATATCTGTCCTTTGGTCGGATGAGTCCGATTTTGCGATTTTTGGTTCCAACCGCCGTGTCTTTGTGAGATGCAGAGTAGGTGAACAGATGATCTCCGCATGTGTGGTTCGCTCCGTGAAGCATGGAGGAGGAGGTGTGATGGTGTGGGGGTGTTTTTTTGCTGACACTGTCTGTGATTTATTTACAATTCAAGGCTCACTTAACCAGCATGGCTACCTCAGCATTCTGCAGTGATATGCCATCCCATCTGGTTGGTGCTTAGTGGGACTATCATAAGTTTTTCAACAGGACAATAACTCAACACTGGTTGAGAGAATGCCAAGACTGTAAAATGCTGTCATCAAAGCAAAGGGTGGCTACTTTGAAGAATCTCAAATATAAAATATATTTTGATTTGTTTAATACTTTTTTTGGTTACTACATGATTCCATATGTGTTATTTCATATAAAGAAAACCCTTGAATGAGTAGGTGTGTCCAAACTTTAAACATGTACTGTATTTGTTGTGTGACAAAACTGCACTCTTTAGATTGGCCTTTTACTGTCCCCAGCACAATGTGCACATGTCTAATGACCATGCTGTTTAATCAGCTTCTTGATATGCCACACCTGTCTGGTTGATGGATTATCTTGGCAAAGGAGAAATACTAACTAACTGGGATGTAAACAAATTGTACACAAAATGAGAGAAACAGTATTTTTGTATGTATGTAAAATTCAAGGGATCTTTTATTTCAACTCATGAAACATGGAACCAACACTTCACATGTTGCATTTATATTTTTGTTCAGTATATAAACCATCATTCAACCAAGCTTAATAGGTTTACAATTTTGTTAAAGTAATTTACCTATTGTCAAAAGCACCGTTAAATGATAAAAAACAGATGTTTTTTGATGTGAACCTGTTGTGAACCCGTTTTCTCCATTGAGCCTGGGCATCCGACTCCACATCTGTATTGCAGAGTTGTCAATGATGTGGTCGGTTTTCAATTGGCTTACGCTTATCACATGGTTTGTAAAGGCTGAAATATTGTGCGTTGGGATGCTATCGGAAGCTTTAACATTTGTAACAAGCATGCTATCAAACATCCGTTGTTACACCCCTGTAATTAATAAGTTAGTCATAAATGTTTCCAAAACTAAAAGCATTGTATTTGGGACAAATCATTCACTAAACCTCAACTTCATCTCGTAATGAATAATGTGGAAATTGAGCAACTGCTTGGAGTTACCCTGGATTGTAAACTGTCATGGTCAAAACATATTGATACAACAGTAGCTAAGATGGGGAGTAGTCTGTCCATAATAAAACACTGCTCTGCATTCTTAACACTATCAACAAGTCAGGTCCTACAAGCCCTGGTTTTGTCACACCTAGACTACTGTTCAGTAGTGTGGTCAGGTGCCACAAAGAGGGACTTGGGGAAATTTCAGTTGGCTCAGAACAGGACAGCACGGCTGGCCCTTAAAAGTACAGGGAGACCTAACATTAATGACATGCATGTCAATCTCTAATGGTTCAAAGTGGAAGAGAGATTGATATCATCATTACTTATTTTCGTAAGAGGTGTTGATAAGCTGAATGTACCGAGCTGTCTGTTTTAAAATACTAGCACACAGCTTGGGCACCCATGTATACCCCACAAGACCTGCCACCAGAGGTCTCTTCACAGTCCCCAAGTCCAGAACAGACTTTGGGAGGCTCACAGTACCACATAGAGCCATGACTACATTGAACTCTATCCCACATCAGATAACTGATGCAAGCAGCACAATCAGATTTAAAAAGCAGGTAAATATACACCTTATGGAACAGCGGGGACTGTGAAGTAACACAAACATAGGCACAGACACATGCATACACACACATGATAACAAACACACTATACACAGATGTACACATGGATTTTGTGTTGTAGATATGTGGTAGTAGAGTATGGCCCTGAGTGCACACACTTAATGTGTTGTGAATTCTGTAATGAATGTATTGTAATGTATTTAAAATTGTATAACTGCCTTGATTCTGCTGGACCCCAGGAAGAGTCGGTGCTGCCTTGGCAGCAGCTAATTGGGATCCATAATAAATACAAATTACAGACTGCAATGATCACCAGTTACATGTCATTATTACTGTGTAACTATGCATAATTACAATTCATTATAATTCTTGTTACAGCGTAATTGCATAAATGCACTGTAATAAGGACCCCTTAAAATGAAGTGTTACCAACATTTTATAGAAACTTTTGCATAAAGACCGTTCAGATGGAATATCAATCTACATTGTTAGATTTGTGGAAATATATCATGCAACCTGACCTTTAATGAATCGCTATCCTTCCTTGGTTTCCCCAATAAGTGGATTGGACTTGCCTGTAATTAACTCATTCATTAATTGATTGGATTTGTATAGGGCTTTTCCAGTGCTCAAAGCGGCAACCATTTTGTGCCAGAACGCTCACCACACATCAGCTAATGTTTGGGAGTTGGACCTGCCTGTGTGCTAGTGTATTAGACAGTGCAGTAGGCCTATACCCCATCAGAAGTGCTGGTGTCTGTACTATTAGTACCATAGTGGTTGAAGGGGGCCAGGTTCATCAGCAGATCGATGCAGCATTGACAGACTGGCCCAGACTGTTCCTGTGTCTGACCTTGGCCGCTGTTTCAACCAGCAACTTTTTTCTCCACTCGGATTTGTTCTGCCAACAGGGTTTTCCCTTGCATTTTATTTTCTATCTCTTTCTGTCTGCTCTCTGTTTCTCGCTCTCTGTTTCCCTCTCTTTGCTTTTTCTATCTCTTTCTGTCTGCTCTCTGTTTCCCTCTCTTTGCTTTTTCTATCTCTTTCTTTCTCTCCATCTCTCTGTCTCTGCTCTCTCTCTCTCTCTCTATTTTTCTTTATTTCTTTCTTACTTTCTGTATTTGTCTCTTCTCTCTCTCTTCCTCTCCCTCTCTCCTTTTCTGCTCTCTCCATCTCTGAGTCTTTCCTGGCCTCTCTGAGGGGTTGCAGAACAGTGTAGCAACCTTTTATATGTTTTTCATTTCAGCAGCCCTGCTATCTAGTCAGTCTGAATGCATATATATGCTATCATGTGGGAACTCACTCAATAACATTCTCCCATCCCCAGTGCTAGCCTGTCTGATGCTATTCTGGCCCTGAGGCCTTTGGTGTGACTACTCTGTTGAGTTATGGTGTTCACAGTGTAGAGATAGTGAATGGTTTTCAGACCTTCTATTTTGTGCAAGTGTCCTTAAGTGTCCTTAGTTGAAGAGCAATGATGCAAATACTAATTTGGCCCATTTTTGGGGCTCATGGTGTCATTTTAGTTACCAAGCCTCAGGATAGAGCTGTGCTGTTGCTCTAAAATGTCATAACTGTATGTGCTATTTGAATTCAATATTTAAACTAATCTAGTGGCATCAATTCTCTCCCCCAAAAAGCCACAGGCTTTACCCCTGCATTTTCTTTCTTCTGCATCGGCTGTTAGAATTCAATATTGAAATTCTAATTTAGTGCAACTGATTCACATTGGAGCGGCACGTCCCCAAATAGCTCCCTCCCCACCTCCAGCACACGCCTTTCCCTTCCCCACCTACATTCCCAGCCCACCCACACATCCAGAACACCAGGTCGGAGAGAGCTGCCCCCCTGTAATTGAACCGGCAGCTGATTCCATACAGCATACAGAGAGACACTGATACAATACCCAGGAGATTAATGGGGCAACAGCACTAAAGCCAGGTATCTATCTCTCTCTCTCAGTGTATCATGTGCCAGACAGGCAGCACAAGGTGTAAGGACACAAGCTACCTGCTGCTGAATGAAATAATTTCATATTTTTGACAGACAGAGAGAGGAGAGTGGGAACACAATGGGGACCTTCTGGTTGGACTGATGGAGAGAAAATAGGGGGAGGAGAGGGTTAGGAGGGGGAAGAGAGGAGGAGGAGGGGAAAGAGAGGAGAGGGGGATGAAGAGAAGAGAGTAGCAGCCATGGTTCTTCAATCTTCCCCTTGTCCTCTCTCCTCTTATCTCTTTCTTTCCTTCTAGGTCTACTATTATCTGATGTTATCTAGGTTGTGTTTTCTTATCTCTCTGATTACCGATCTGGTTTTGGAAGTACAATATTGTGGTTTATGAATTAAAACGTTTGGCTGATTTGCGTATGCACAGTGTAACAGTCTATTGCTGATGCAGAATGTGAACACATCTTCAAGCATCGCATTGTGGTACAAGAGGTGTCTCCAATGCTCCATCCTCTGTTCTCTGGTCAATTTGATGTGTTTCAGGCCCTCAGTGCGGGGTTGCAGAACCGCAGTCCAAAGCCAGGTCCAGTGGCCCAGGAGCAGGAGCTGGGATACTTCCTGGAGACGGGACTTCAGAGGGCACATGTCATCCACTTCAAAAATGGGTAAGAGAGTGAGAGCATGTGTGTGGAATAATCCTACACTGACATCCAGGCTTGTTATGAATTCATCCCTAACCCACTGTGTGTGTTGCTGCTTCCTGTCAATCTTCCCTCTCTCCACTGTCACTCTTCCCTCTCTCCAATGTCACTCTCTTCTCTCTCTCTACTGTCACTCTTCTCTCTCTCTACTGTCACTCTTCCTTCTCTCTACTGTCACTCTTCCCTCTCTCCACTGTCACTCTTCCCTCTCTCTACTGTCACTCTTCCCTCTCTCCACTGTCACCCTTCCCTCTCTCCACTGTCACTCTTCCCTCTCTCCACTGTCACTCTTCCCTCTCTCCACTGTCACTCTTTCTTCCAGTCCAAGGGTCCGTTTGTCTCAGGACGCATAGTAGGTATTCCTCCACTCCTCTCTGCCCTAGAATAGCACTGTGTTTGACTTACAATCCCCCCCAGAGAAAACAATGCTCTTGTATTACCATAGAGACTCAGGTTGACTTGCAACTCAAAGCCAAGATGCCAAGCCCAGACCTGCCAAGCTGCATGCATTTTGCGTACCATGCACACAATTTGAGGTGAATGTACGCAGTATGAAAAACGACCATAAAATACACAAAAATAGGCTTGTAGTTGGCACTTTGTGGTTTTTGACTCAACCGTCTGAAGTTGAAACTGAGCCAATCAGAGTACTAGGGCGATGAGGAAATATCTCTCCGCCCTCCAGCTGGATGGCAGCTCCCTACTTTGTTCATTGATACCACTGATGTGTGATGAAAAAGGGAAAATGTAAAGCTCATAACCATTGATATTGAGATGTGTCTGTTACTTGAACTCTGTGAAGCATTTATTTGGGCTGCAATTTCTGAGGCTGGTAACTAATGAACTTATCCTTTACAGCAGAGGTAACTCTGGGTCTTCCTTTCCTGTGGCGGTCGTCATGAGAACCAGTGTCATCATAGCTCTTGATAGTTTTTGCGACTGCATTTGAAGAAACTTTCAAACCATAGCTAAGGCAAGATTATGAAAAAGGTAGTTAGTTACAGCGTTTAGTCAACTCAGCGAGAACACTATTGCCCGCACCTGCTTTGATCTCCTCAAAGGTAGTAGGTGTGAGTGCATTGATGATGAAGGAAACATGTGCAGTGTTGCGGTAGTTCTTCAGTGTGCGTCTCTGAGTGGATGGAAACAAACATGGCAGAGCGATCTGTTCCGCTTATACCGTCGTTCACAGAAAGTTATGCTAGACTTTTAACGATTAGTTATCGTTCGTGACTATCGTTCGTGACCGGGAGTCCCATAGGGTGGCGCACAATTGGCCCAGTGTCGTCCGAGTTAAGGGAGGGTTTGGCCGGGGGGGCTTATCTTGGCTCATCGCGGGCCGGGCGCCCGCAGGCTGACTTCGGGTCGTCAGTTGAACGGTGTTTCCTCCGACACGTTGGTGCAGCTGGTTTCTGGGTAAAGCGAGCGGGTGTTAAGAAGTGCGGCTTGGTGGGTCATGTTTCGGAGGATGCATGACTCGACCTTCACCTCCCGAGCCCGTTGGAGAGTTGCAACGAAGAGACAAGATCGTAATCATAAAATTGGGGAGAAAAAGGGGATAAACATTACAACGACAAAACATTCTAGTTAGCTACTGAAGAACCGCCAAGTACCCATATTATTAACAGTCAATAGTTACCATTCTTACCATTCCTACTGAGGCAGTCTTCTGACAAAATCATTATTAGGCTAAACAAAAGTGAATTTTCCTATGATTTGAGCAGTATGGATGTCGCAAGTGTGCCATCAGTGGTACTCTACTTCAAGGTTGGCAGGTCTGCAAGCCTCAAGCCTGCCAGTGGAAAAGTGATTGGACTCAGCAGGCCCAATGGCTTGAATTGGAGACGGTGTGGGATGGATTCCTATATCCATAGCTGCTGTGCTTTGATCTAGTTAGCCATAGTTTGATACCTGCCGGCTAGCTCCCCTGTAGGTTACAGCTGTAGTGTGTGTGAGTAGCTAGTTATGGGTGTTGATATGGAGGTTATGCTCCCTAAGCTCCTGGTAGGGGTGTGGTGGTAAAACTCTGTCGGAGTGTGCATGTGATTTTGTGTGCATGTGTGTGCCAGTGTGTGTGCTGGCTGTGTTTCAGTCAGACCTGAAGATGGATGATAGCCTCCTATCTCTCTTAGCCCCACCCCCATACTGACATTATGATTATCCCAGCATGCTTAGAGCTCATCTCACAACCACACCATTTGGGATGCACATCGCTGACAGGATTAGGGCTCACAGGAATGTTAACAGACACAGCTGTAGCAGCCACATGGCTTCTCTAACGTTCACAGTACACATCTATGTGACACACTTCAAAAAAACAACTCTCAAAGCTCCTTTTGCTATTGCCCAATGCCCATAAATGCATTCTTCATCTCTCATTGAAGTTACACTGAATTGATGGTGTCTTGATCAAATACATCCTCCTCAAGCACCCCTTTGTGCTGTCTGGCTCTCCTGGGGGGAACCATCCATACCACAGTCTGCCTGGGAAGCACTGGTTGTGTCCCAAATGGCAACCTATTCCCATAGGGCTCTGGTCTAAAGTAGTGCACGATATGGAATAGGGACATACCCACTGTATAGGGCAAGGTGGATTTTTCACATGGAAAATGGAGGAAACCACTTAAAAACCAGAGAGGAGAAGAGTTAAAGAGAGGAGGCTGCCACTACTGCTGCTGCTGAAGATAATAGTTCATAGATGATGCAACACAGTGTCTCTTTCATGTCAACCTGCACCCAGCCTCCCTCCCTACCTCCACACGTCTCTCTCTCTCACTAATAACACACTCCGGTGTGTGTGAGACACACACACTGGTATAGTGGTGCAAATACATTAATACAAAACACACTACATACAAATCACGCACACACACAGCATTTCCAGTGGGAAGGTGCTTTTTCTATCCTCGTGAATGCCAACGCTAAAAAGGACACCTCTTCAGTAAATAGCCAGCTGCATACATGGCTAATGTGTTAGCTATGAGTAGCGGTAATTATCTGTCGTTAAGGGTGTCTGCTAAACTCATGAGTAATGCAGCAGTGTGCCTGCCTGTGAATCTCGTGTTGCTCTCTCTGCTCATAGATATTTAAAGTTGAGCGTTGCGATAAAAACATCTGCCAGCATTCTTTTTGTATAATTATTTTCCCCCTTTGTAAAGTGGTCAATCATGGTTGCAGTGAATTAGGAGGAGGCCTTTGGTACTGAGCAGGAAATGGATCTTACAAAAAAAACAGCAGGACCAAGGCAATTCTTCATAATATGTTTTTATTGAAGTGGCTTGTTAAATAGAGCAGAGGAAAATGCTTGGTTGGATAAGGGATGTCTAGTGTACACACTAACTGGATCGATGCAAGGAGTGCATCCAAAATAGTACCCTATTCCCTACTGTTATAGAGTGCACTACTTTAGACCAAACACCTATGGGCCCTGGTCAAAGGTAGTGCACTACATAGGGAATAGGTTGCCATTTGGGATGCATGGTCTGTGCTTCCTCTAGCTGTTAGGCATCTGAAAAACCAGGTCACTTCTCATTAGCAAATCAAGTCTTAGAATGTTGCCTGCTGCAGTCTTGGATTTACTGTAGCCCTGCCAACACACAAACACACACACAGATTCCTTACTGTCAGTGCTGTATCGGTTTGAGCTGATTTATGAAAATGAGGCCTAACAGCAAATATGTATTAAGTCTTTGATGAAACCCTCATTTGCAAACAGATACGCACCACCACGTTATACACATAGACAGACACACAGACATACAGACAGACACAGACAGACGGATGGACACAGGGGGGAGAGGAGCAGGCCGCTCACTCGTTTAGTGTTACCGGGCAGTTTAGCACTCTGAGCTGAACCCTAGTTAACATTTCTCCAAAGTTACAGTGTGACGCATCGATAACATAACAAATGCTCACACACTTATGAGATACTTTCTTGCATTAAGCACATAAACACATGCAGTCTGAGAAGGCGTGTGGTTAGTTCGTTCAGTGGGAGAGTGTTAGCTGAGTAGGTGTGGGAACATTGCAGTGTGTCTGATCCATAGAGAAGTGTTGAGCTAGGGTATTGACACCTCCTATCAACTGACAACCTTACACACAAATGACCATATCCACTATCCTCCACTATATATAAAATGTATCCACTATATAAAATGTATCCACTATCCTCCACTATATATAAAATGTATCCACTATCCTCCACTATATATAAAATGTATCCACTATCCTCCACTATATATAAAATGTATCCACTATCCTCCACTATATATAAAATGTATCCACTATCCTCCACTATATATAAAATGTATCCACTATCCTCCACTATATATAAAATGTATCCACTATCCTCCACTATATATAAAATGTATCCACTATCCTCCACTATATATAAAATGTATCCACTATCCTCCACTATATATAAAATGTATCCACTATCCTCCACTATATATAAAATGTATCCACTATCCTCCACTATATATAAAATGTATCCACTATCCTCCACTATATATAAAATGTATCCAATATATATTAAATGTATCCACTATATATCAAATGTATCCACTATCCTCTATAACTATATATAATATGTATCCACGATTCACCACTCAATATAAAATGTATCTACTATATAAACTCCCCTTTTCAGGATAATTTGTAAACATACACCTGTGGAACGGTCGCTAAGTCACTAACAGTTTACTGACGGTAGGCAATTAAGGTCACAGTTATGAAAACCTAGGATGCTAAAGAGGCCTTTCTACTGACTCTGAAAAACACAAAAAGAAAGATGCCCAGGGTCCCTGCTCATCTGCGTGAACGTGCTATAGGCATGCTGCAAGGAGGCACGAGGACTGCAGATGTGGCCAGGACAATAAATTGCAATGTCCGTACTGTGAGACGCCTAAGACAGCGTTACAGGGAGACAGGACAGACAGCTGATCATCCTCGCAGTGGTAGACCACGTGTAACAACACCTGCACAGGATCGGTACATCCGAACATCACATCTGCGGGACAGGTACAGGATGGCAACAACAACTGCCCGAGTTACACCAGGAATGCACAATCCCTCCATCAGTGCTCAGACTGTCCGCAATAGGCTGAGAGAGGCTGGACTGAGGGCTCGAAGAGCCCGTATCTCAATCCCATTGAGCACGTCTAGGACCTGTTGGTTCGGAGGGTGAGGGCTAGGGCCATTCCCCACAGAAATGTCTGGGAACTTGCAGGTGCCTTGGTGGAAGAGTGGGGTAACATCTCACAACAAGAACTGGCACATCTGGTGCAGTCCATGAGGAGGAGATGCACTGCAGTACTTAATGCAGCTGGAGTCCACACCTGATACTGACTGTTACTTTTGATATTGACCCCCGCTTTGTTCAGGGACACATTTTTTCATTTATGTTAATCACATGTCTGTGGAACTTGTTCAGTTTATGTCTCAGTTGTTGAATCTTGTTATGTTCATACAAATATTTACACATGTTAAGTTTGCTGAAAATGAACTCAGTTGACAGTGAGAGGACGTTTTTTTTTTGCTGAGTTTATAATATGTATCCACTATCCATCACTCTATATAAAATGTATCCACTATATATAATATGTATCCACTATCCACCTCTCTATATAAAATGTATCCACTATCCATCACTCTATATAAAATGTATCCACTATATATAATATGTATCCACTATCCACCACTCTATATAAAATGTATCCACTCTATATAAAATGTATCCACTATACAGTGCCTTGCGAAAGTATTCGCCCCCCTTGAACTTTGCGACCTTTTGCCACATTTCAGGCTTCAAACATAAAAATATAAAACTGTATTTTTTTGTGAAGAATCAACAACAAGTGGGATACAATCATGAAGTGGAACGACATTTATTGGATATTTCAAACTTCTTTAACAAATCAAAAACTGAAAAATTGGGCGTGCAAAATTATTCAGCCCCTTTACTTTCAGTGCAGCAAACTCTCTCCAGAAGTTCAGTGAGGATATCTGAATGATCCAATGTTGACCTAAATGACTAATGATGATAAATACAATCCACCTGTGTGTAATCAAGTCTCCGTATAAATGCACCTGCACTGTGATAGTCTCAGAGGTCCGTTAAAAGCGCAGAGAGCATCATGAAGAACAAGAAACACACCAGGCAGGTTCGAGATACTGTTGTGAAGAAGTTTAAAGCCGGATTTGGATACAAAAAGATTTCCCAAGCTTTAAACATCCCAAGGAGCACTGTGCAAGCGATAATATTGAAATGGAAGGAGTATCAGACCACTGCAAATCTACCAAGACCTGGCCGTCCCTCTAAACTTTCAGCTCATACAAGGAGAAGACTGATCAGAGATGCAGCCAAGAGGCCCATGATCACTCTGGATGAACTGCAGAGATCTACAGCTGAGGTGGGAGACTCTGTCCATAGGACAACAATCAGTCGTATATTGCACAAATCTGGCCTTTATGGAAGAGTGGCAAGAAGAAAGCCAGTTCTGAAAGATATCCATAAAAAGTGTCGTATAAAGTTTGCCACAAGCCACCTGGGAGACACACCAAACATGTGGAAGAAGGTGCTCTGGTCAGATGAAACCAAAATTGAACTTTTTGGCAACAATGCAAGACGTTATGTTTGGCGTAAAAGCAACACAGCTCATCACCCTGAACACACCATCTCCACTGTCAAACATGGTGGTGGCAGCATCATGGTTTGGGCCTGCTTTTCTTGAAGAAAACCTGATGGAGTCTGCAAAAGACCTGAGACTGGGACGGAGATTTGTCTTCCAACAAGACAATGATCCAAAACATAAAGCAAAATCTACAATGGAATGGTTCAAAAATAAACATATTCAGGTGTTAGAATGGCCAAGTCAAAGTCCAGACCTGAATCCAATCGAGAATCTGTGGAAAGAACTGAAAACTGCTGTTCACAAATGCCCTCCATCCAACCTCACTGAGCTCGAGCTGTTTTGCAAGGAGGAATGGGAAAAAATTTCAGTCTCTCTATGTGCAAAACTGATAGAGACATACCCCAAGCGACTTACAGCTGTATTCGCAGCAAAAGGTGGCGCTACAAAGTACTAACTTGAGGGGGCTGAATAATTTTGCACACCCAATTTTTCAGTTTTTGATTTGTTAAAAAAGTTTGAAATATCCAATAAATGTCGTTCCAATTCATGATTGTGTCCCACTTGTTGTTGATTCTTCACAAAAAAATACAGTTTTATATCTTTGTTTGAAGCCTGAAATGTGGCAAAAGGTCGCAAAGTTCAAGGGGGCCGAATACTTTCGCAAGGCACTGTATGTGGCCTCAGATGTCCAGATCTTTCCCCCATACTTTAGAGACAGATGATAACATAATTTGTTGTTGCCACAGTAACCTGACCCAGGGAGTGGGCCGCTTCCGGGAGATCCTCCGAGCTGTAGACCAGGACCACACAGAACCTACGAATGGTGGGTTCTAATGTGTGTGTTTATGTGTGTGTGCACCTGCCTGTGTGAGTGTGTGCTTGCCCGCACGTGCACACCTGCGCTGTAACACAGTGTGTTTCCCTTTGTAGACCATTGCCAAACAGCTGGCAGAGATCCTGCTGAGGGGGATGTGTGAGCAGAGCTACTGGTCTTCTCTGGAGGACCCTCCTAGCAAGTCCCACCTGGACGACCCCCTGCTACGCCAGGGAGCCCCCTACCTCAAGGACTACGCCCTCAGCTGCAGGCCACGCGTCTACTCCGGAGAGAAGTACGGACCAACCTGTCTATCTCTTCTCTCCCTTCTCTCCTCTATCTTCTCTCTCTATCTCTCAATACTAGTATCTGCCCGTGTACAGACCTGAGATGTGTGTGTATCTACAATGGCACAATCTGACACTCCTAGGCAGCTTACCTACACATGAGAATCCCAATGGGACTCCGCTATGCTGGCTTGTTCATCAAGCTGAGCTGACTGTGGTGGTTTGCAGGCTCTGTCTCTACACTCGTTTGATAACTATCTCTCTCTCTGTGTCTCTATATTGCCATCTCTTGCCCCCTTTTCTCTCTCTCTCTCTCTCTCTCTCTACCCCCACTATCTTTCCCTCTCTCGCTCTCTTTCCCTCTCATTGACCCTTCCCTCTCTTCCTCTCCCTTTCTCTCTCCCCCACTATCTTTCCCTCTCATTGCTCCCATCCCTCTCTTCCTCTCATTCTCCTCAGTCTGTTTTGTCCACAGGAGAACACAGAGGAGGCTCTGCTCCTGTTGCTGATTAGTGAATCTATGGTAAGAATATCCCTCTTTTCTTCCCGGGCAGGTAGATTCATCTTTCAGGTCGTACACCTTTTCAACAATAACAGCAACTGAACTCCTCTGGTTCTAATGTTGACAAGTTAATTTTTTCTCTCAGTCACATCAACTATTTCATCCAGTACAGTTTCTCCATCACACTCCCAAAGCAAGGCATTAAAGGCATTGTTTGGTAGCTCTAACTCTGAACTTCCAGTAACAATTGTCCTAGTTCTCTCTCTTTTTTTCAGTTGATTCATTAGTTAAAAGGGTGTTAGATTTCCATCCTGTTTGTTTTTCCTTCTAATGGGTGTTTTTAAAAGCAGGGCCCCCAGTCATCCATCAAACACAACACTCCTCTTTCCATTCTTCCACTCACCACACACTGCAATGTTCCCACAGCTACTCTGCTAACACTCTCCCACTGAACTAACTAACTGACACACACACAAGCTCCTCTTTCTACTCTTCTGTATCTGTGTGCGTGTACATGGTATGATGATGAGTGTGTGTGTGTGTTCTCCCTGCAGGCCAACAGAGATGCGGTGCTGAGCAGGATCCCAGAGCATAACAGCGACCGCATCATCAGCCTGCAGAGTGCCTCTGTGGTCTACGACTTGCTGACCATCGCCCTGGGGTGACGGGGACAGTATGAGATGCTCTCTGAGGTGAGGACATACACATACTGGATGTATACACAAACACACAGACCCTTATCCTACACTTACACACACCTAACCGCCCAATCAGTAACCGTGGGAACACCCGAGAAGACCCACGGAGACCAATCATGGCCTATAGTTGCCCCGGTAACCGAAGCTGCCACTCTCCGTCTCTGGAGCCAGGAACCTTCCTGCAGTCCGGTCGATGGCTGAATGGATCTGATCTCATTGATCTGGAGATCTTAAGTTCATCCCTCCATCCCCCAGCGCTGCGCTTCTTTCTCTCTCTCTCTCTCTCTCTCTCTCTCAGTGAGCAAGAGATAAAGCACACAGTCTCAGTCACTACAGAGACTCCAAGACACTGCTACTGTTAGTGCAGTCATCATAAACACTAGTCCAAAACACTTTAAAAATGACCTTGTCGTTCTCCTTGAGAGAGAGAATTGTGTTGATCTTGGTTTTGATAGCAGAAAGAGATAATGGTTTGGCTTGTGAATACAACAAGCAGTCTAGTGGAGTCTTGTGTGCCAAGGTTCTGTAAACTATGGTCTTGAATATTCAACATTTTGTTTGTCTTGTTTGTCTCACTTAAAAGTTTTATATCACGAAATTTCCATCTGAAATATGTTGGACATCAGAGGGAATCCTATTTGAGTCAAAAAATTATATTTATATGATGGGTAAGATATACAAAACCTTGCAGAGAGCCTATCCAACTGACAACATCTAAACTATTGGAACCAAGACCTAACTGATATGGAGAGAGTGTTGGAACATAACCAAGAAATTACAGTTAACAAAAGTGTATGCTTAATCCAGTATAAACTAATGTATAGAATTTATTACAAGAGACTAAATTCACAAATTCGACAGCACAACGGCAGAGTCATGTCCCGAGTGGCGCAGCGTTCTAAGGCACTGCATCTCAGTAATAGAGGCGTCATTACAGACCCTGGTTCGATTCCAGGCTGTATCACAACCGGCCGTGATTGGAAGTCCCATAGGGCGGACACAATTGGCCCAGTGTCGTCCAGGTTAGGGTTCGGCCGGTGTAGGCTGTCATTGTAAATAAGAATTTGTTCTTAACTGATTTCCCTAGTTAAATAAAAAGTCTAAAATAAGCAATGATTCTGTAATTCATGCCTTCTTGGAGTGCTATATAGTCCAAAAGTTATGGCCAGAGTTAGAAAGTTGGCTGTCAGAAGTGTTGCAATTGAAATAATTTTTATCCGTCTATCTGCATATTTCAAGACATAGCATATGAAGGTGTGTGAGATACTCAATGGGTTGGACCATATTTTCCCAAAGTCAAATGATCCTCCATCGTTAAGACAGTGGAAGAATCAAATGCATTATTATTTAAATCTTGAAAAGGTGTGGGCGACAGAGAAAAGCAGAACAGCGCAATTTGAGGCCATATGGCATAGAGTCTTACAAGCACTGGAAATAGATGCTGTGGGAACATGTGGGTCTGGGCAGGTGGGATGTCCTTGATGTTTGTGTGCGTCTGTCTGTTGTCTTTTGTCTGTATATGTTTATATTGAAAGAGAGTGATCCGGCTCTGGGTATTTTACTGGTTTGTGACTCACTGACACTGCCCCCAGTTAGACGGGAATAAAGCAGCCCAAGAGTTAACACACACAGTAACTTTATTTAAACACAGTGAGGAAGATGAACATGGTGATGTACATGGGATGAAAAGTGGGAGAAGTCGTGGAATGGTAGTGTGGTGCTGATAAGTCACCGGCAGGAAATATGTAACATATAAAGTGCATTCGGAAAGTATTCAGACCCCTTGACTTTTTCCACATTTTGTTACATTACAGCCTTGTTCTAAAATGTATTAAATATATTTTTTTATTCTTCAATCTACACCCCATAACTACAAAGCGAAAACAGGTTTTTAGAAATTTTAGCAAATGTATTAAAAATAAAAAACTGAAATATGACATTTATATAAGTATTCAGACCCTTTACTCAGTACTTTGTTGAAGCACCTTTGGCAGCGTTTACAACCTTGAGTCTTCTTGGGTATGATGCTACAAGCTTGGCACACCTGTATTTGGGGAGTTTCTCCCATTCTTCTCTGGAGATCCTCTCAAGTTCTGTCAGGTTGGATGGGGAGCGTCACTGCACAGCTGTTTTCAGGTCTCTCCAGAGATGCTTGATCGGGTTCAAATCCGCTCTCTGGCTGGGCCACTCGAGGACATTCAGAGACTTATCCCAAAGCCACTCCTGCTTTGTCTTGGCTGTGTGCTTAGGGTCGTTGTCCTGTTTGAAGGTGAACCTTGAACCTTTGCTCTGTTCATCTTTCATCTTTCCCTTGATCCTGACTAGTTTCCCAGTCCCTGCCTCTGAAAAACATCCCCACAGCATGATGCTGCCACCATCATGCTTCACTGTAGGGATGGTGCCAGGTTTCCTCCAGAGTTGATGCTTGGCGTTCAATGTTGGTTTCATCAGACCAGAGAATCTTGTTTTTCATGGTCTGAGAGAGGTGCCTATTGGCAAACTCCAAGCGTGCTGTCAAGTGCCTTTTACTGAGGAGTGGCTTCCACCTGGCCACTCTACCATAAAGGCCTGATTGGTGGAGTTCTGCAGAGATGGTTGTCCTTCTGCAAGTTTCTCCCATCTCCACAGAGGGACTCTGGAGCTCTGTTAGAATGACCAAAGGGTTCTTGGTCACCTCCCTGACCAAGGCCCTACTCCCCCGATTGCTCAGTTTGGCCGGACGGCCAGCTCTAGGAAGTCTGGGTAGTTCAAAACTCCTTAAATTTAGGAATGATGGAGGCCACTGTGTTCTTGGGAAATTTCAATGCTGTAGAAATGTTTTGGTAACCTTCCCCAGATCTGTGCCTCGACAAAATCCTGTCTCTAAGCTCTACAGACAATTCCTTCGACCTTATGGCTTGGTTTTTGCTCTGACATGCACTGTCAACTGTGGGACCTTATATAGACAAATGATGTCCAATCAATTGAATTTACCACAGGTGGACTCAAAGTTGTAAAAACATCTCAAGAATGATCAGTGGAAACAGGATGAACCTGAGCGCAATTTCGAGTGTCAAAAAAACGTATATAAATAATGTATTTCTGTTTTTTATTTTTAATACATTTGCAAAAATTCAAAACCTGGCATTTTTTCCTAGCCACCGTGCTTCTACACCTACATTGCTTGCTGTTTGGGGTTTTAGGCTGAGTTTCTGTACAGCACTTTGAGATATCAGCTGATGTGACAAACTGCTTCTTAACACAGCGCGCATCCAACCCGGAAGCCAGCCGCACCAATGTGTCGGAGGAAACACCGTGCACCTGGCAACCTTGGTTAGCGCGCACTGCGCCCGGCCTGCCACAGGAGTCGCTGGTGCACGATGAGACAAGGATATCCCTACCGGCCAAACCCTCCCTAACCCGGACGACGCTAGGCCAATTGTGCGTCGCCCCACGGACCTCCCGGTCGCGGCCGGTTGCGACAGAGCCTGGGCGCGAACCCAGAGTCTCTGGTGGCACAGCTGGCGCTGCAGTACAGCACCCTTAACCACTGTGCCACCCGGGAGGCCTGAGGAAACATTTTTATTTAATACATTTTAGTATAAGGCTGTAATGTAACAAAATGTGGAAAAAGTCAAGAGGTCTGAATACTTACTTTCTGAATACACTGTGTTGTTTGAAAAATAAAATCTTACAAAAATATGAATGCTGCTCTGACATGCAGTCATCTGCCCGTACTGAAACACACTTGGAGCATGATACAGGACCTCCTCCCACCTTTTCATCTGCCTTTGATTGTTCTGCCTGGGCCACTCTGCCACCCTGTTCAATGAAAGTGTCCCCAGTAAGCTTGGTGTCTGTGATTATCCTAATACCCCACCAACTGCCTGGAAATGCTCTCAGTTAAGCTCCCTGCTCCACTCCTGCAGACATGGCCTTCTGCAGCCACCGCCTCCTGCAGACATACACACACGATCTGTTATCTCCCCAGTGTGAATAGAGAAGCATATTCATGAGAGCAATGGATTCTTGCAGCTGTTAGTTTATGTACCAACCTATTAGACGAAAGGACTTCAATTGGGAGGTGTTGGCAGGAAGTGGCAGAGCGTTCTAATTGGTTCTCGGCTGGAGCTGTGAGCCACTGATTTGGATCTGCTGGCTCCTGAGGGTTGATCTAAATATGGCTCCCCGTCTAACACTTGGCCTTGTTCCTCGAGGTGATGGAGTTTTCAATGTGTTAAGGAAGGAAGGATTGCATTGCTTCTTCTTAGCACATTCTGGTGTCTTGCTGTGCTCTGCTGTTTGCTCTGCTCACAACTAAGAACTCTCAGCTCTCCCATTGTAATTTAAATAAAGAGTTGTTTAAAGCCTTACATGGTTTTGACTTAGAAACCCTCAAATTCATAAATGTATTTTACCAAACAGGAAATTGTGTTATTTAAATGAGGTATTCCCCTATTTAAATGTGATGTCAATCTGACCTTTGTCTTGCGTCTGCAGTGTCTAGAGAGGGCCATGAAGTTTGCCTTTGAGGAGTTCCATCTCTGGTACCAGCTAGCCCTGTCACTGATGGCTGCTGGGACGGTAAGTCTGACACCGTGACATCACTACTAGTGGTGCGCGGGTCAGCTGTTTGTTCACCCGTACCCGTCCGCAATTGCTAATAACCCATCTGCGACCTTCCCACTATATGTGATACATTTTAAATCTGAGGCCCTCAGTCAACCCGAACCCACTAATATAGAAAATGCACTGTAGGCTACAGTCACAGACAGCTGAACTATTTTTTGACAGGGTTTGCAGGATTATTTTGGGCCTGATTTAGACACAGGATGGTTCTGCTTATAATTTGACATTTTAGTTGTTAGTCAACTTGTATATGATTAGATACATGCAGCTTCTCTTCTGTCATTATATGTTTCCCTAGAAGACTAAATAAACCCTGGTTCACCAGAATAATGTAATAGATCAATTAAATCAATGCATAAATCTAGTTGACTTCGGTAAAGTTCTCTCTGCCATCTCTGCTTCTTTTGCGGAGCAAAGACGTTTAGGGACCGGGGAGAAAATGCAATATCTCAACAATCAAAAAACTAAATATTATCTGTGCAAAATTTCCAAATGTCATCAATTTGACTGGTTGTAAGGAAATCGAAAGCTGTAAAAACTACCCAACATGTTTCTGATAAGATTTCAGTTTGGTTTGGATGCATATTTTATTTGGAAATAATATCAGCTTTTATGATGCTGATAAGAATAGCACCTCTACAGATGGCATCTAACTGTGCATTCGTATACTCTCAAGATGCTGAAATAAATAACTCCTGTTCCTGAGTAAACATTTTGCCTACATTTGGTGTATAATTTTAATGCAAGAAATGCTTAATTCTGCAGGAGTTCATATTAAGGCTGTGAGAGGTTATAGATCTACAGTCAGGCTGTGAGAGGTTATAGATCTACAGTCAGTGTCCACTTTAGTTTCCATTTAACCCATCTGAACAGTAGGCTGCAGTTTCCATTTAACCCATCTGAACAGTAGGCTACAGTTTCCATTTAACCCATCTGAACAGTAGGCTACAGTTTCCATTTAATCCATCTGAACAGTAGGCTACAGTATCCATTTAACCCATCTGAACAGTAGGCTACCGTTTCCATTTAACACATCTGAACAGTAGGCTACAGTTTCCATTTAACCCATCTGAACAGTAGGCTACAGTTTCCATTTAACCCATCTGAACAGTAGGCTACCGTTTCCATTTAACCCATCTGAACAGTAGGCTACAGTTTCCATTTAACCCATCTGAACAGTAGGCTACAGTTTCCATTTAACCCATCTGAACAGTAGGCTACAGTTTCCATTTAACCCATCTGAACAGTAGGCTACAGTTTCCATTTAACCCATCTGAACAGTAGGCTACAGTTTCCATTTAACCCATCTGAACAGTAGGCTACAGTTTCCATTTAACCCATCTGAACAGTAGGCTACCGTTTCCATTTAACCCATCTGAACAGTAGGCTACAGTTTCCATTTAACCCATCTGAACAGTAGGCTACAGTTTCCATTTAACCCATCTGAACAGTAGGCTACAGTTTCCATTTAACCCATCTGAACAGTAGGCTACCGTTTCCATTTAACACATCTGAACAGTAGGCTACAGTTTCCATTTAACCCATCTGAACAGTAGGCTACCGTTTCCATTTAACCCATCTGAACAGTAGGCTACCGTTTCCATTTAACCCATCTGAACAGTAGGCTACAGTTTCCATTTAACCCATCTGAACAGTAGGCTACAGTTTCCATTTAACCCATCTGAACAGTAGGCTACAGTTTCCATTTAACCCATCTGAACAGTAGGCTACAGTTTCCATTTAACCCATCTGAACAGTAGGCTACAGTTTCCATTTAACCCATCTGAACAGTAGGCTACCGTTTCCATTTAACCCATCTGAACAGTAGGCTACAGTTTCCATTTAACCCATCTGAACAGTAGGCTACCGTTTCCATTTAACCCATCTGAACAGTAGGCTACAGTTTCCATCTAACCCATCTGAACAGTAGGCTACAGTTTCCATTTAACCCATCTGAACAGTAGGCTACAGTTTCCATTTAACCCATCTGAACAGTAGGCTACAGTTTCCATTTAACCCATCTGAACAGTAGGCTACCGTTTCCATCTAACCCATCTGAACAGTAGGCTACCGTTTCCATCTAACCCATCTGAACAGTAGGCTACAGTTTCCATTTAACCCATCTGAACAGTAGGCTAGTTTCCATTTAACCCATCTGAACAGTAGGCTACAGTTTCCATTTAACCCATCTGAACAGTAGGCTACAGTTTCCATTTAACACATCTGAACAGTAGGCTACAGTTTCCATTTAACCCATCTGAACAGTAGGCTACAGTTTCCATTTAACCCATCTGAACAGTAGGCTACAGTTTCCATTTAACCCATCTGAACAGTAGGCTACAGTTTCCATTTCACCCATCTGAACAGTAGGCTACAGTTTCCATTTAATCCATCTGAACAGTAGGCTACAGTTTCCATTTAACCCATCTGAACAGTAGGCTACAGTTTCCATTTAACCCATCTGAACAGTAGGCTACAGTTTCCATTTAACCCATCTGAACAGTAGGCTACAGTTTCCATTTAACCCATCTGAACAGTAGGCTACAGTTTCCATTTAACCCATCTGAACAGTAGGCTACAGTTTCCATTTAACCCATCTGAACAGTAGGCTACAGTTTCCATTTAACCCATCTGAACAGTAGGCTACAGTTTCCATTTAACCCATCTGAACAGTAGGCTACAGTTTCCATTTAACCCATCTGAACAGTAGGCTACAGTTTCCATCTAACCCATCTGAACAGTAGGCTACAGTTTCCATTTAACCCATCTGAACAGTAGGCTACAGTTTTCTTGCAGTGCCATAGGCCTATTTAAAGTCCCTGTCTTGTGACTGTCGAATTTGAATAGCACCTTACAATCATCACACATAATAGCTGGCACTGCCATCATCCTCTTTTTACCACTTCACCAAATCTTTCCTAAACATGACTTTTCTGGTCCTCCCTTTTTTTATTTTCAACTCTCCATTTTGCAGCTTTTCTCTTATTGAATTAAACTCTGACATTGTCGTTTTTGCTTCCATGGAACGACGTTAACTTTTTCTGCCCATTCCCAAAAGCAGCTGGTGATTGGCATGTAGGTGAACAGTTAGGTCCTACAGTTTAGACTTATGCACTAATGTCAGATAGCCTAAAATAATGAAAGAAAAATCTCAATATTGACTATACTGCACAAGAATGATACATTTATGGATTTTTTTAAGTTGTTGTTTTCTCTTTATTAAACCCGCCAGCCACCCACCTGCCATTCATCCACACAATATTTCCTAACCCTAAACCCGCCCCCGCGGATATAACCGCTGTCAGCCCGCGCATCACTGATCACTACTGTGACATCATGCTTATTTTATTAATGTACACTATGTTAATTTGTGCTTCACCTAGTGTGTGTGTGTGCAGTCGGCCAGGGCGGTGAAGGTATTGAAGGAGTGTATCCGTCTGAAGCCGGATGACCCCACCATCCCCTTACTAGCTGTCAAGCTGTGCATTGGAGCACTCCATTGGGTGAGAAAGGCAACAAGCCCTGCGATTGTCCCTCAGAGATCTCTGATATAAACACTATATTATTTGTCCTTCATGATTCGTTTTCTGTACATTATAATATTCTACTAATCTTTCTTTCTCTCGCTCACTGTCTAGCTGGAGGAAGGAGAGTGTTTTGCTAAGATGGTGGTGGACATGGGGGAGAAGGCCTCAGAGTTCCGAGCTAAAGGTTACCTAGCCATCGAGGCCACAGACGGTGAGGGACTGCTCCCACTTTCAGCCACAGAACTCGTACAGCATTGCACCTAGGGCCAGTGCTCTGTCTCAATTGCTTAAAAACATGTCCTCTCCTCGTCTCCTCCCTTTCATTTGCCCTGATTGGACAGGTAAAAACAATGGTGGAATCTCAGTAGGATAACTTTCACCTGCTCAGTTCTTTTAAATCAGAGTGAGGTAAGGAGAGGAAGGATTTTCAAGGATTTTTTGTGACATGACCAGGAAAAGCTCCTGACTCTAGATTCTACCCTCTCTCTCTCCCCACGGTTATCATCCACACCTGGACACACTAACAGCAAATGCCTAACTCTGATGCATGACAGTCCCACTGTACATTGCTCTCCTCTCACTACCACATTCAGCTTATTTCCACTGGAACATGTGGTGTAGACAAGCTGAATATTTATGACATAATGCACCATAATGTGAGCATCCTTCCCTCCCTTCTTCCTAAACATAATCACTCTCCTCTGGTTTCTCATTCTCTCCATCTCCTTTCTCTGCTCCCATCTGTTGTTCACTCTATTTCACTCGCTCTTAAATGCTTTCTCAATTTACCCGTGGCTCTCGCATATGCTTCCTTCTCTCTTCTCTCCTCTTCTTTTTACTACTTTCTTTCCATTCATCTGGCCACTCTTTCTATTCTCATTTTATCCTTCATCTCTCATATCTCCTCTCCGTCTCCCACACTGCTCAATCCCCCTCCTGTCTCTCTCTCTCTCTCTCTCTAACCCCACAGCTTCCCTACGGGGGATGCAGGAGGAGTATCAGAAGAAGGCCCTGGGTGCGTTCCAGAGGTGAGTGAGTTTTGTAAGAATTTAGCGATTTAGATGTCACTGTGTCTCCCCCTATCCCTGTCTCTGTCTCTCCCCTGTCTCTGTGTCTCCCCCTATCCCTGTCTCTGTCTCTCCCCTGTCTCTGTGTCTCCCCCTATCCCTGTCTCTGTCTCTCCCCTGTCTCTGTGTCTCCCCCTATCCCTGTCTCTCCCCTGTCTCTGTGTCTCCCCCTATCCCTGTCTCTGTCTCTCCCCTGTCTCTGTCTCTCCCCTGTCTCTGTGTCTCCCCCTATCCCTGTCTCTGTCTCCCCCCTGTCTCTGTCTCCCCCTGTCTCTGTGTCTCCCCTGTCTCTGTCTCTGTGTCTCCCCTATCCCTGTCTCTGTCTCTCCCCTGTCTCTGTGTCTCCCCCTGTCTCTGTCTCCCTGTCTCCCCTGTCTCTGTCTCTCCCCGTCTCTGTCTCTCCCCTGTCTCTCCTATCCCTGTCTCTCCCCGTCTCTGTGTCTCCCCTATCCCTGTCTCTCCCCGTCTCTGTCTCTCCCCTGTCTCTGTGTCTCCCCCTGTCTGTCTCTGTCTCTCCCCCTGTCTCTGTCTCTGTCTCCCCCTGTCTCTGTGTCTCCCCTATCCCTGTCTCTGTCTCTACCCTGTCTCTGTCTCCCCCTGTCTCCCCTGTCTCTGTCTCCCCCATCTCTGTGTCTCCCCTGTCTGTGTCTTTCCCCTCTCCCTGTGTCTCCCCCGTCTCTGTGTCTCCCTTGTCTCTGTGTCTCCCCTGTCTTCTGTGTCTCCCCGTCTCTGTGTGTTCCTGGGGCCCACCTGTCCCTGGTTTACCTAATGGAGGCAGAGTCATCCTCAGTGTCACACCACTTTCCTTGTCCCCTGTCCCCATCCCCCCTCCCTGTGTCTCCCCTCCCTGTCCCTTTCTCTGTGCTGTCCCTGGCTCCCCTAATGGAGGCAGAGTCATCCTCAGTGTCACACCACTTTCCTTGTCCCCTGTCCCCCCTCCCTGTGTCTCCCCTCCCTGTCCCTTTCTCTGTGTCTGTCCCTGGCTCCCCTAATGGAGGCAGAATCATCCTCACTCTCACACCACTCTCTTGACACATTAACTATGCAGTGGTGTAAGAGAGTCCATTTAAGCCTCTGACACAGAGAGTGTTTGGGAAGAACCATGTAAGCCAACCTCCCTCTTAGATACTCTGTGTCTCTCAAGTGGTTATGAGCAGGACAGGGCTGGGCGAGGCTTGTTCAGTAGGGGATGGATGGATACCTCACTCGAGGTTAGTCCCCTGGGGGTCCCAGTGTAATAGGACCTGATACTCTGTAGGATATTGGTTCAGAAAATCCCACTGAGTTCATTCATTTCTCTGCTTTATGATATGATACTACAAGCAAGCAGCATTCTCGGTAGCAGTCATGCAAATAAAATATAAAAATATTTGAAGGACACTTTTCCTCCTCACTCATTTCTCCTCATCTCTCTGTTTCAGGGCCCAGAGCTTGTCCCCCACAGACCACCTGGCTGCCTTCTACCTGGCCCTGGAGCTGGCTGTGTCACGACAGGTAAGGTCAAGAAACACACACACACACAGTGGCTCAGAGAATCATGATGGGACTAATCTGTGTGTGAAAGCTGGTCACACAGCACTGATACTCTCCATAGATAGAGGTGTGTGTAGTCAGTGCTCTCTGTGGGTCTAACCCCAAGAAGTTATAGAAAATGGTTAAAGAACTGGAGAATAAACTCTCCTCCTCATAGCTGCACCTTAATATTGATGATGTGGTTGTTACTGACAAGGAGCAGATGGCTGAGCTCTTTAATCACCACTTGATTAAGTCAAAATTCCTATTTGACTCAGCCATGCCTCCTTGCCCGTCCAACATTTCCTCATCCCCTACCCCTTCTAATGCGACTAGCCCCGATGCTCACAGACACTATTGTAAACTTTAGAGTGTTTCCTATTCAAATCTACCAATTATATGCATATCATATCTTCTGGGCCTGAGTAGAAGGCGGTTTAATTTGGGCACGCTTTTCATCCAAAATTCCAAATGCTGCCCTACCCTAGAGAAGTTAAACGCTCTACAACAACGCTTTCTTAGTGTCCAACAAGCTTTTTCTACCCTTAACCTTGTTATGAACACCTCCAAAACAAAGGTAATGTGGTTTGGTAAGAAGAATTGCCCCTCTCCCCACAGGTGTGATTGCTACCTCTGAGGGTTTAGAGGTTGAGGTAGTCACCTCATACAAGTACTTGGGAGTATGGCTAGACGGTACACTGCCCTTCTCTCATCACATATCAAAGCTGCAGGCTACAGTTACATCTAGACTTGGTTTCCTCTATCGTAATCGCTCCTCTTTCACCCTAGCTGCCAAACTAACCCTGATTCGGATGACCATCCTACCCATGCTAGATTACAGAAACTTAATTTATAGATCGGCAGGTAAGGGTGCTCTCGAGTGGCTAGATGTCCTTTACCATTCGTCCATCAGATTTGTCACCAATGCTCCTTATAGGACACATCACTGCACTCTATACTCCTCTGTAAACTGGTCATCTACAGTATATCACAAAAGTGAGTACACCCCTCACATTTTTGTAAATATTTGAGTATATCTTTTCATGTGACAACACTGAAGAAATGACACTTTGCTACAATGTAAAGTAGTGAGTGTACAGCTTGTATAACAGTGTACATTTTCTGTCCCCTCAAAATAACTCAACACACACCCATTAATATCTAAATCGCTGGCAACAAAAGTGAGTACACCCCTAAGTGAAAATGTCCAAATTGGGCCCAAAGTGTCAATATTTTGTGTGGCTACCATCATTTTCCAGCACTGCCTTAACCCTCTTGGGCATGGAGTTCACCAGAGCTTCACAGGTTGCCACTGTAGTCCTCTTCCACTCCTCCATGACAACATCACGGAGCTGGTGGATGTTAGAGACCTTGCACTCCTCCACCTTCCGTTTGAGGATGCCCCACAGATGCTCAATAGGGTTTAGGTCTGGAGACATGCTTGGCCAGTCCATCACCTTTACCCTCAGCTTCTTTAGCAAGGCAGTGGTCATCTTGTAGGTGTGTTTGGGGTCGTTATCATGTTGGAATACTGCCCTGCGGCCCAGTCTCCGAAGGGAGGGGATCATGCTCTGCTTCAGTATGTCACAGTACATGTTGGCATTCATGGTTCCCTCAATGAACTGTAGCTCCCACCACCATGCTTGACTGTAGGCAAGACACACTTGTCTTTGTACTCCTCACCTGGTTGCCGCCACACACGCTTGACACCATCTGAACCAGACCACAGGACATGGTTCCAGTAATCCATGTCCTTAGTTTGCTTGTCTTCAGCAAACTGTTTGCGGGCTTTCTTGTGCATCATCTTTAGAAGAGGCTTCCTTCTGGGATGACAGCCATGCAGACCAATTTGATGCAGTGTACGGCGTATGGTCTGAGCACTGACAGGCTGACCCCCCCATCCCTTCAACCTCTGCAGCAATGCTGGCAACACTCATACGTCTATTTCCCAAAGACAACCTCTGGATATGACGCTGAGCACGTGCACTCAACTTCTTTGGTCGACCATGGCGAGGCCTGTTCTGAGTGGAATCTGTCCAGTTAAACCGCTGTATGGTCTTGGCCAATGTGCTGCAGCTCAGTTTCAGGGTCTTGGCAATCTTCTTATAGCCCAGGCCATCTTTATGTAGAGCAACAATTCTTTTTTTCAGATCCTCAGAGAGTTCTTTGCCATGAGCCACCAGTCAGTATGAGGGAGTGTGAGAGCGATGACACCAAATTTAACACACCTGCTCCCCATTCACACCTGAGACCTTGTAACACTAACGAGTCACATGACACCGGGGAGGGAAAATTGCAAATTGGGCCCAATTTGGACATTTTCACTTAGGGGTGTACTCACTTTTGTTGCCAGCGGTCTAGACCTTAATGGCTGTTTGTTGAGTTATTTTGAGGGGACAGCACATTTACACTGTTATACAAGCTGTACTCTCACTACTTTACATTGTAGCAAAGTGTCATTTCTTCAGTGTTGTCACATGAAAAGATATCCTCAAATATTTACAGAAATGTGAGGGGTGTACTCACTTTTGTGATATACTGTATGTATAACTGTCGCAAGACCCACTGGTTGATGGTTATTTATAAAACCCTCTTAGGCCTCACTCCCCCCTATCTGAGATATCTACTGCAGCCCTCATCCTCCACATTCAACGCCCGTTCTGCCAGTCACATCTCTGGGTCGCTCGTCTTTTCAGTTCGCTGCCGCTAGCGACTGGAACGAGCTGCAACAAACAATCAAACTGGACAGTTTTATCTCAATCTCTTCATTCAAAGACTCAGTCACGGACACTCTTATTGACAGTTGTGGCTGCTTTGTGTGATGCATTGTTGTCTCTACCTTCTTGCCAATTGTGCTGTTGTCTGTACCCAAAAATGTTTGTACCATGTTTTGTGCTGCTACCATGGTGTTGTCATGTGTCGCTGCCTCACTGTGTTGTCGTCTTAGGTCTCTCTTTTTGTAGTGTTGTGTCTCTTGTCGTGATGTGTGTTTTATCCTATATTTTTATTTATTTTTAATCCCACAGGAAGCCTTTAGTCCCCGCAGGAAGCCTTTTGCCTTTTGGTAGGCCGTCATTGTTAATAAGAATTTGTTCTTAACTGACTTGCCTAGTTAAATAAAGGTTAAATAAATACAACTTTTTTTGTTTTTAAACACTAGGAGTTAGCGGTGCTCATTATTCACACGGGTCACTCTAAGGTCACCGCAAACTCTCTTTCTGTCTCTCTCTTTCTTTCACTGTCACCCTTTACATCTCTCCCCTCTCTCTGCCATACTGTATCTTCCTCTCCTCTCAACTCCAGTCTCTTCCCCCTATATTCCCCTTTCCTGTCTCTTTCTCCTCTTTTTTTCTTCCACTATAATCTCGCCTCCATCCTCCCATCCCAGAAACACAACAGTCATAAAAATAATAACACAAGGAATAAATACACAATGAGTAATGGTAGCTTGGCTATATACACGCGGTACCAATACCAAGTCAATGTGCAGGGGTGCGAGGTAATTGAGGTAGATATATACATATACTGTAGGTAGGGATAAAGTGACTAGGTAACAGGATAGATGATGAACAGTAATAGCAGCGTATGTGATGAGTGAAAAGAGTTAGTGTAAAAAGGGTCGATGCAGATAGTCCGGGTAGCTATTTGGTTGACTCTTTCACTCTTTATCAGTCTTATGGCTTGGGTGTAGAAGCTGTTCAGGGTCCTGTTGGTTTCAGACTTGGTGCATTGGCACTGCTTGCCATGTGGTAGCAGAGATAACAGTCTATGACCTGGGTGGCTGGATTCTGACCATTTTTAGGGCCTTCCTCTGAAACCTCAAGGTATAGAGGTCCTGGATGGCAGGGATCTCGGGCCCAGCGATGTACTGGGCCATAAGCACTACCCTCTGTAACGCTTTGCGGTCAGATGCCAAGCAGTTACCACACCAAGCGGTGACTTGTGAGTTAGTGAGTGAGTGAGTGAGTGAGTGAAGCTGCTTGGCATCCGACCGCAAAGCGCTACAGAGGGTACCTTTATTGGCCAAATAATTACGGGTAGTTTACTAGGCTGTCCCATTGCCTGTTGGCTATACTATACCTAAGCCCTCCAATGTATAGGTCGAGGGTCAACTCCAACCCCAGGCCTGTCCACCACCCACCCAGGACAGAAACAACCCTACCAGACTGGAACAACCCTACCAGTCTCCTCATCCCCACAGAACAGGCGCCCCCTCCCCACTAATGGATCAAGATCCGACACATACCTGTTTGTAGCGATAGCCCCATGAATAATCCTCCACTGTAGCTCAGCAATACATTTCTCTATGGGAGGCTTATACAGAGAGCACCAACAACCTCTCAGAGAAGAGCCTGTCCCAACCCCCCCCCCGAGCCTTTTTGCTGGCTGTGCAACAGGACCCCAGCTCTGAAGTCTTGAATGATAGGATCATTTCCTCACCCTCCTGGTGTTCCTCTGCAGCGGCAGTAATGTTGAAAGGAGGTAGGTCAGTGTCATTTGTGGTTAGACAGTCCAGTCTCTGCCTACTCCCCAGCAGCTCTCTGAACAAGCCCGGTAGTGCAGCACGGACCCCTTCCACCAGCTGCTGCAGAAGCCTGGTAGAATTTATGGAGGAAGCCATGGCCATGTCGCTGATAGATTTCCACCCAGCTTCTTCTTGCAGGTCACCCAACTTAGTGAACCCCACTCTCACAAGCCTGGCCCACACGCTGGCAGAGGTATGCACTCTGGTCTGGATGAATGGGTTGTGAAACTGTGGCTCCTGGCTGTGAAATGTCTGTTTGAACATATAGTATTTTTCCACGCCCAAAGCACAGCGTTGCCTGTGAGACAGGAGTATCAGCCTCGGAGTCAGCGTTGCCACTACCCTTTGTAACCACTTCCGGAAGCTCAGTCACTATCACGCCCGCCCCTTAACTCCCTGCCACGGTAACCTCCGCTACATTAACAATAACATCATCAACATTAACATCAACTGTATGGATGACGGAATCTGGCAATGCCGATGTTTGGGGTTGAGTCTGGACCAGGGGTGGAGGCAGGGCCTGCTCTCTCATTGCGCTGGCAAATGTCCCTTAGCGTGTGCGCTCTAGCATCAGGTCACCATCGGGAATGAACGGTGGCACGTTGAACATAGTAGCCCTCGTAGCCGGGGAGAAAAGCGTTGTGATCAGCCGGTTGATAAGACTCTCCTCTTTCAGAAACACAACCACTGCTTTATTCATCCGCAAAGCAGTTGAAAGATTTTCATAGCCAACCTGTTATCCCACAGCGAGGAGAACATTCTCCACCGCCACATTCGGCTCAGGCAGGGACGGCGTTTCCACGTGAGACGTCATCCCCACTCCCAGCGACTAACTCCCCGACAATGAAGGCTATGTCACCACTAAAATAAATCACATAGCCTAAATCTTTCAGGGAAAAATATAAAGAAATGACCAATAAATGAACAGTAAATAATGTGACAAGACACACATCAGGGAATGATGTAAAAAAAATACAAATAAAAAATAAATAATCTGAATGAAATTGAATGTCAAGGGTAGATTTGTGACGTGAGGTTTGGAGGGGACAGGTAGGGGAGTGGACAAGTAGAGGGGAGGGATGAGGAGAGGAGATGAAGGGTAGGGAGGAGGAGGAGAAATCACATTTTATTGATCACATACACGTGTTTAGCAGATGTTATTGCGGGTGTAGCGAAATGCTGGTGTTTCTCTCTAACAGTGCAGTAATATCTAACAGTTTCGCAACAATACACACAAATCCAAAGAAAAGGAATGGAATTAAGAATATATATATTTGGATGAGCAATGTCAGAGCGGCATAGACTAAGATACAGTAAAATAGAAAACAGTATATACTTATGAGATGAGTAATGTGAAATATGTAAACATTATTAAAGTGACCAGTGTTCCGTTATTAAAGTGGCCAGTTATTTCAAGTCTATGTATACAGTTGAAGTCGGAAGTTTTTCACAATTCCTGACATTTAATCCTTGTAAAAAATTCCCTGTCTTAGGTCAGTTAGGATCACCACTTTATTTTAAGAATGTGAAATGTCAGACTAATAGTAGAGAGAATGACTTATTTCAGCTTTTATTTCTTTCATCACATTCCCAGTGGGTCAGAAGTTTACATACACTCAATTAGTATTTGGCAGCATTGCCTTTAAATTGTTTAACTTTGGTCAAATGTTTTTGGTAGCATTCCACAAGCTTCCCACAATAAGTTGGGTGAATTTTGGCCCATTCCTCCTGACAGAGCTGGTGTAACGGAGTCAGGTTTGTAGACCTCCTTGCTCGCGCACGCTTTTTCAGTTCTGCCCACAAATTTTCTGGCCACTCCAATACCTTGACTTTGTTGTCCTTAAGCCATTTTGCCACAACTTTGGAAGTATGCTTGGGGTCATTGTCCATTTGGAAGACCCATTTGCGACCAAACTTTAACTTCATGATTGATGTCTTGAGATGTTGCTTCAATATATCCACATAATTTTCCTGCCTCATGATGCCATCTATTTTGTGAAGTGCACCAGTCCCTCCTGCAGCAAAGCACCCCCACAACATGATGCTGCCACCCCCGTGCTTCACGGTTGGGATGGTATTCTTCGGCTTGTAAGCCTCCCTATTTTTTCTCCAAAGATAATGATGGTCATTATGGCATTATCAACAGTTCTATTTTTGTTTCATCAAAAAGTACAATCTTTGTCCCCACGTGCAGTTGCAAACCGTAGTCTGGCTTTTTTATGGTGGTTTTGGAGCAGTGGCTTCTTCCTGGCTGAGCGGCCTTTCATGTTATGTCAATATAGGACTCGTTTTACTGTGGATATAGATACTCTTGTACCTGTTTCCTACAGCATCTTCACAAGGTCCTTTGCTGTTGTTCTGGGATTGATTTGCACTTTTCGCACCAAAGTACGTTCATCTCTAGGAGACAGAATGTGTCTCCTTCCTGAGTGGTATGACGGTTGTGTGGTCCCATGGTGTTTATACTTGCGTACTATTGTTTGTACAGATGAATGTGGTACCTTCAGGCGTTTGGAAATTGCTCCCAGGGATGAACCAGACTTGTGGAGGTCTTCAATATTTTTCCGGGGTCTTTGCTGATTTCTTTTGATTTTCCCATGATGTCAAGCAAAGAGGCACTGAGTTTGAAGGTAGGCCTTGAAATACATCCACAGGTACACATCCAGTTGACTCAAATTATGTCAATTAGCCTATCAGAAGCTTATAAAGCCATGACATAATTTTCTGGAATTTTCCAAGCTGTTTAACAGCACAATCAACTTAGTGTATGTAAACCTCTCACCCACTGGAATTGCGGTACAGTGAAATAATCTGTCTGTAAACAATTGTTGTCAAAATTACTTGTGTCATGCACAAAGTAGATGTCCTAACCGACTAGCCAAAACATTAGTTTGTTAACAAGAAATTAGTGGAGTGGTTGAAAAATCTGAGTTTTAATGACTCCAACCTAAGTGTATGTAAACTTCCGACTTCAACTGTATAAGGTGCTACTGATGGCTATTTAACATTCCGATGGCCTTGAGATAGAAGCTGTTTTTCAGTCTCTCGGTCCCAGCTTTGATGCACCTGTATTGACCTCACTTTCTGGATGATAGCGGGGTGAACAGGCAATGGCTCGGGTGGTTGTTGTCCTTGATGATCCTTCCTTTGACATCGGGTGCTGTAGGTGTCCTAGAGGTTAGGTAGTTTTTCCCCAGTGATGCGTTGGGCAGACCACACCACCCTCTGGAGAGGGAGGTGAGGAGCATAGAGGAGAAGGAGAGGTGGGTGAAAAGTGAAGAGAAGGAGGAGAGGAATAGGAGAGCAGCGTGGAGAGAGAGGGATTGTGAATCATAAATTATATTCAATAACAACCATTGTAATATAAAACTCCCAGGTCACTCTTACTACCAAATACTGTCTCCGATGAGATTCATCTGCTGGACAGTATTGATACACATACACACGACCATCCACACAAACACACACCGCTAACATACGCTACAAAAGTATGTGGATACCTGCTATTCAAACATCTCATGGTCCCCCCTTTGCTGCTATAACAGCCTCCACTCTTTTGGGAAGGCTTTCCACTAGATGTTGGAACATTACTGCGGGGACTTGCTTCCATTCAGCCACAAGCATTAGTGAGGTCGGGCACTGATGTTGGGCGATGAGGCCTGGCTCGCAGTTGGTGTTCCAATTCATCCCGAAGGTGTTCGATGGGGTTGAGGTCAGGGCTCTGTGCGGGCCAGTCAAGTTCTTCCCCACTGATCTCGACAAACCATTTCTCTATGCACCTTGCTTTGTGCATGGGGGGCTTTGCTGAAAAAATGACATTTTATACACCTGTCAGCAATGGGTGTGGCTGAAATTGCCAAATCCACTAATTTGAATGCTTTTGGCCATGTAGTGTATACCATTGATTTCCGGCAGCAGTAGACTAATGAAAAGGACCTGATATTGGTCATTACTTGGTAGATTTAAGCAGGTGTTAACAACTAAGATGTATCTACTCCATCAGAGATCTGATTGGCTGAGCTGGGAGAGACATTAGCATAGATATAAAAACCCTGTTATATCTGTGATTGGTTGTCACAAGATAGGCATGTATGGAGGGGAAATCCATAAACACTGATGAGCAAGTACATGAGCTATTTGCCTTTAACTAATGTGAAGGGTAAAGGTTAGGGAGTAGTGATTCAAACAAAATATTTGTTCTGAAAGGGCTTGCTACCGTAACATTGTAGCCAGATGTTAACAGGATAATGGCGGACGGAAGACAGGGTGGTGCGGCAGGTGCCGCTTCTCATACGAATACTGTTATTTTATCTAAACATCAGGTGTACGCCGACCCCAGCTAAGTAACTCTTGCAAAGAGTTAAAGCTCAATTATGTGTTTTATCTCCAGTACTTTGCCATGATTGTCAGTTATGTAGCTGCTCTACTGATAATCTCAGTGCGTCCTTGCTGGGATGACACAAATCTACTGTCAGAGAATATCAACACCAAACACATTGGTTCACCGTTCCACGGGAGCGGACAGTACACAGCATACCATAATGTTTTGAATGATGGCCAATCCTACCTCCCTATTCCACTGAACCGCTTAGGCTAAAGAAAGACAAGTTCAACATTTATCGGAAACATTTAAACAACCTGTTCACTACCCTCCTGCTCTCCGGGGATGTGCAACTCAATCCTGGGCCTAACATCACTGAGCCAGCGATACTCACCGGAGTGGAAAGCAGTGGATGGCCTCGTCCACTGATCGTCGCCGCTGTGGAGGTGGGTGAGTGCTATGGTCCTATGGTTTCTCTCGACTCACCCGGCTCCAGGATAGATTTTGACTCTTCAAACATACCCGAGTCGCTATATGTGATCCCTGACTCTGCTTCTGGTACGCAAGCTGTTTTAATTAGTTCTCCGCATCCAGTGCAGGCGGGAGGGATTGTTAATTGCGCTACTGAACTGCCCCTAATCAAAACTAAACACAACGGCCTAAACCCAGCCGTCAGAAAACACCAAAAATGTAACTTTTGTCAATGTGTCAATCACTCTCGAGTCGTCTGGGACCCACTAGCTAAGCCCAAGGGACTACTAGGGGGGCACTTGAACATTCATAATGTCATTCCAAAAAGTGATCAAATTCAACATCTACTCACAGACTCCAACCTTGACTTCCTCTGCCTCTCAGAGACACTGCTCCATAAAACCTCTCCATATGCTGCTTTGATTGTGATTGGCTACAATGTTTTCAGGAGAGACAGGATTGAAGGAAGAGGAGGGGGTGTGATGATTTACATTAAAAAACATATCCGATGTAAACAAATTGAGTGGTCATGTGATAATGAACTAGAATGTATTGGCCTGAACGTTACACTGTCTCCCCAAGTGTCTTTTACCCTTATTGGAATGTATAGACCACCTTCCACCAAAAGTGTGTTTTTTGATCAGTTTAATAACACGCTTAGGGAATGTGATTTTGGGAAAGAGGTCATCTTAATGGGAGATTTTAATATTAATTATGAAGACAAGTCTGTGGTTACTGGGCTATCTGATCATAATCTGATACTTATAGCCAGAAAGCTGTCTAAGAGCAGGTTTAACCTCTCTACTGTTAGAAAGCCGGATCAACTAAGAATACTGAAGAGTCAATTAAACTATTTTGAAAACGCAATTAAGGGAATTAACTGGAAGGACATCTTGTCCTATACAGACGTGGAAGCTGATAGTCAGGTTTTTCTATCCACAATCCAGACTACAATAACTGGTTTCCTAAAGAAAATCAAATCCAAAAAGCCAATTGAGCACTCTTCCTTGGCTAAATGGAGAAATCTGGAAATGGATGAAAGAACGAGATTATGCTCTAAAAGATCCAAATTAGAGCATGACAGACGTAGATTTACCATGCTGAGAAATAAGGTGATAAAAGAAATCAGAAATCAAACTTTTTTATTAACATAATTGGTGAAGTAAAGGGAAATTCTAAATTGATCTGGGAGAATCTAAAAAAGTTAACAGGGAAAGACCATAGTAACATTGCAAAAAGACTAGAAATCATGGTGAATAACAATCTAACACAGGATGCAGTCGAAATAGCAATAGCCTTCAATCCCTACTTTATTGACTCTGTCAGGGTACTGACACAGAACCCCTCCACTGGTTTCTTGGGCTCAGTGCTAGTGAATGACACTCAACCTGTCTTCATCATAAGGGAGGTTTCTGAGTCAAAGGTGAACAAGGTGATTAGCTCACTAAAGAACTCTAAAGCCAAAGATGTGTTTGGGCTGGACTCTACCTTTCTTAAAAACTACAGAGTCACTAATTGGCCCCATTACTAAGGTCACCAACACATCTATTGGTCTCTGGGTGTTTCCAAGGGTATGGAAGACGGCCATCTTTAAATCGGGCGACCCTGCTGACGTGAGTAACTACAGGCCCATTAGTATACTACCTGTGGTGTCAAAGGTTGTTGAAAAATGTGTAGCAGAACAACTGATTGCCCACCTCAACAACAGCCCCTTCACATTACACTCCATGCAGTTTGGCTTCAGAGCAAAACACTCTACAGAAACGGCCAACTGCTTTCTTCTGGAAAATGTGAAGTCCAAGATGGACAAAGGGGGCGTTGTTGGGGCTGTGTTTCTGGACCTAAGGAAGGCTTTTGATACTGTTAACCATGAGATTCTCATCACAGAATTGTCCAAGTTCAACTTTTCCCCCGATGCCTTGATATGGATGAAATCATACCTTGAAGGCAGAACTCCGTGTGTCAGAGTGAGCAATGAGCTGTCGCCCACTCTTAGCTATGATGTGGGCATGCCCCAAGGGTCAATACTGGGGCCCCTCCTGTTCAGCCTGAACATTAATGATCTGCCTTCTGTCTGTACTGGGTCTGAAGTTCAAATGCATGCAGATGATTCAGTGATATATGTGCATGCAAAGAGCAAACAACAAGCTGCACAAGAACTCACTACTGTAATGGTCCAGGTTACAAAGTGGCTCCGTGACTCGTGTTTGCATCTCAATGTGAAAAAAACTGTTTGCATGTTCTTCACAAAGAGGGCAACAGATGCTACTGAGCCAGATGTCTATGTGTCAGGGGAGAAGCTCCAGGTGGTATCTGATTTTAAGTACCTTGGCATCATACTTGATTCCAACCTCTCTTTTAAAAAGCATGTGAAAAAGGTCATTCAACCTAGCTAATTTCCGATTAATACGAAAATTGTTTGACTACAGAGGTAGCTAAACTGTACTTCAAATCTATGATACTCCCCCACTTAACATACTGCTTGACTAGTTGGGCCCAAGCTTGCTGTACAACATTAAAACCTATTCAGTCTGTCTACAAAAAGGCTCTCAAAGTGCTTGATAGGAAGCCCAATAGCCATTGTCACTGTTACATCCTCAGAAAGCATGAGCTCCTGAGTTGGGAAAATCTTGTGCAATACACCAACGCATGTCTTGTATTCAAGATCCTAAATGGCCTGGCTCCCCCTCCACTCAGTATTTTTGTTAAACAGAAAACCCAAACATGTGGCAGCAGATCCACAAGATCTGCAATGAGAGGTGACTGTATAGTTCCCTTAAGGAAAAGCACCTTTAGTAAATCCGCTTTCTCTGTGAGAGCTTCCCATGTCTGGAATAGACAGCCATCAGACACACATAACTGCACCACATATCATACTTTCACAAAATGCATATGAAGACATGGCCAAAGGTCAATCAGATTTGTGAACATGGTCCCTAGCTGTGTATTGCCGCTTTCCATGTTGTCTGTTGTCTGTAGTTTGTGAGGTGTGGAAACACTGTTTCTTTTATGAATTTTGTCTTGCTGCTTTTTGTTCTATGTTGCTCTGTCTGTATGCTACGTCTTGCTTGTCCTATGTTGCTGTCTGTATGCTATGTCTTGCTTGTCCTATGTTGCTCTGCGTGTGCTCACTGCTCAATGATTGTCTGTATAGTAATTATTTTTAATAACCTGCCCAGGGACTGTGGTTGAAAATTAGCTGTCTGGCTAAAACCGGCACTTTTACTGAAACGTTGATTAATGTGCACTGTCGCTGTAAAAATAAAATAAACTCAAACTCAGATGTGTTCAGATGTAATAAGGGTTAAGATTAGGGTCCTCTCCAGCATGGCCAGATATCAGCACCCCTTGCTGTGGATGTCTGGTGGGGATCTGACCCGTGCCCTCTGCTATAGATCCCGGAGGCGCTTGGGTACGTGCGTCAGGCTCTGCAGCTGCAGGGAGACGACGTGTACTCTCTCCACCTGCTGGCGCTGCTGCTGTCGGCTCAGAAACACTACCACGACACTCTCAACATCATCGAGATGGCCCTCAGCGACTATCCTGAGAACTTCATGTTAGTCTGGAGTCTGGCCTTTCTCCACAACAGACTCAATTTTATACCCTCTTATTTTGTATATATTAGGATCCTTATTAGCTGTTGCCAAGGCAACCCCTACTCTTCCTGGGGTCCAGGAACAAAACAACACATCACAAGAAAACAATAGTCTACATCGGGGGGTATTCCACCCCCTACGAGGTCCGGAGCCTGCTGGTTTTTTGTTCTACCTGATTAATTGCACACACCTGGTGTCCCAGGTCTAATCAGTCCCTGATTAGTGGAACTGGCTTAGATGTTCAATACATAACATAAGACACTGTGCACTATATACATGTACACTGCTCCCCCATTGCAGATGTACAATATAACATTTACAATGTTGTTTTATCTTATTCAACTCGATTTCTAATTAATTGTATTTTTTTAGTATTTGTTACAGATAGAAATCACAGTGCTAGCTATACAGACAATATCTCTTCTCCTCCCCATCTCCTCTCCTCCAAATCTCCTCTCCTCCTCCCCATCTCCTCTCCTCCTCCACTCCTCCCCATCTCTTATCCTCCTCCCCATCTCCTCTCCTCCACCCCATCTCCTCTCCTCCTCCCCATCTCCTCTCCTCCTTCCCATTTCCTTTCCTCCTCCCCATCTCCTCCCCTCCTCCCCATCTCTTCTCCTCCTCCCCATCTCCTCTCCTCCTCCCCATCTCCTCTCCTCCCAATCTCCTTTGCCCCCTCCCAATCTCTTCTCCTCCCAATCTCCTTTGCCCCCTCCCAATCTCCTCTCCTCAGTCTCCTCTTCTCAATCTCCTCCTCATCATCTCCTCTTCTCAATCGCCTCTCCTCCCCTCCTCCCCATTTCCTCTCCTCTTCTCAATCTCCTCCTCCCCATCTCCTCTCCTCCTCCCCATCTCTTCTCCTTCCCTTCTCCTCTCCTCCCCCATCTCCTCTCCTCTCCATCTCCTCTCCTCCTCCCCATCTCCTCTCCTCCTTCCCATTTCCTTTCCTCTTCCCCATCTCCTCCCCTCCTCCCCATCTCTTCTCCTCCTCCCCATCTCTTCTCCTCCTCCCCATCTCTTCTCCTCCTCCCCATCTCTTCTCCTCCTCCCCATCTCCTCTCCTCCTCCCCATCTCCTCTCCTCCCAATCTCCTTTGCCCCCTCCCAATCTCTTCTCCTCCCAATCTCCTTTTCCCCCTCCCAATCTCGTCTCCTCTTCTCAATCTCCTCCTCATCATCTCCTCTTCTCAATCGCCTCTCCTCTTCCCCACCTCCTCTCCTCCTCCCCATTTCCTCTCCTTCACCCCATCTCCTCTTCTCAATCGCCTCTCCTTCTCCTCATCTCCTCCCCTCCTCCCCATCTCCTCTCCTTGTCCCCATCTCCTCTCATCCTCCCCATCTTCTCTACTCCTCCCCATCTCTTCTCCTCCCCTTCTCCTCTCCTCCCCCATCTCCTCTCCTCCTCCCCATCCCCTCTCCTCCTCCCCATTTCCTCTCCTCTTCTCAATCTCCTCCTCACTATCTCCTCTCCTCCTCCCCATCTCCTCTCATCCTCATCATCTCCTCTTTTCAATCGCCTCTCCTCCTCCCCATTTCCTCTCCTTTTCTCAATCTCCTCCTCACCATCTCCTCTCCTCTTCCCCATCTCCTCTTTTCCTCCCCATTTCCTCTTCTCAATCTCCTCCTCACCATCTCTTCTGAATCGCCTTTCCTCCTCCCCATCTCCTCTCCTTGTTCCCATCTCCTCTCATCCTCCCCATCTCCTCTACTCCTCCCCATCTCTTCTCCTCTTCCCCATCTCCTCTTTTCCTCCCCATTTCCTCTTCTCAATCTCCTCCTCACCATCTCTTCTGAATCGCCTTTCCTCCTCCCCATCTCCTCCCCTCCTCCCCATCTCCTCTTCTTGTCCCCATCTCCTCTCATCCTCCCCATCTCCTCTCCTCCTTCCCATTTCCTCTCCTTCTCCCCATCTCCTCTTCTCAATCGCCTCTCCTCCCCTCCTCCCCATTTCCTCTCCTCTTCTCAATCTCCTCCTCCCCATCTCCTCTCCTCCTCCCCATCTCTTCTCCTTCCCTTCTCCTCTCCTCCCCCATCTCCTCTCCTCTCCATCTCCTCTCCTCCTCCCCATCTCCTCTCCTCCTTCCCATTTCCTTTCCTCTTCCCCATCTCCTCCCCTCCTCCCCATCTCTTCTCCTCCTCCCCATCTCTTCTCCTCCTCCCCATCTCTTCTCCTCCTCCCCATCTCTTCTCCTCCTCCCCATCTCCTCTCCTCCTCCCCATCTCCTCTCCTCCCAATCTCCTTTGCCCCCTCCCAATCTCTTCTCCTCCCAATCTCCTTTTCCCCCTCCCAATCTCGTCTCCTCTTCTCAATCTCCTCCTCATCATCTCCTCTTCTCAATCGCCTCTCCTCTTCCCCACCTCCTCTCCTCCTCCCCATTTCCTCTCCTTCACCCCATCTCCTCTTCTCAATCGCCTCTCCTTCTCCTCATCTCCTCCCCTCCTCCCCATCTCCTCTCCTTGTCCCCATCTCCTCTCATCCTCCCCATCTTCTCTACTCCTCCCCATCTCTTCTCCTCCCCTTCTCCTCTCCTCCCCCATCTCCTCTCCTCCTCCCCATCCCCTCTCCTCCTCCCCATTTCCTCTCCTCTTCTCAATCTCCTCCTCACTATCTCCTCTCCTCCTCCCCATCTCCTCTCATCCTCATCATCTCCTCTTTTCAATCGCCTCTCCTCCTCCCCATTTCCTCTCCTTTTCTCAATCTCCTCCTCACCATCTCCTCTCCTCTTCCCCATCTCCTCTTTTCCTCCCCATTTCCTCTTCTCAATCTCCTCCTCACCATCTCTTCTGAATCGCCTTTCCTCCTCCCCATCTCCTCTCCTTGTTCCCATCTCCTCTCATCCTCCCCATCTCCTCTACTCCTCCCCATCTCTTCTCCTCTTCCCCATCTCCTCTTTTCCTCCCCATTTCCTCTTCTCAATCTCCTCCTCACCATCTCTTCTGAATCGCCTTTCCTCCTCCCCATCTCCTCCCCTCCTCCCCATCTCCTCTTCTTGTCCCCATCTCCTCTCATCCTCCCCATCTCCTCTCCTCCTTCCCATTTCCTCTCCTTCTCCCCATCTCCTCTTCTCAATCGCCTCTCCTTCTCATCTCCTCCCCTCCTCCCCATCTCCTCTCCTTGTTCCCATCTCCTCTCATCCTCCCCATCTCCTCTACTCCTCCCCATCTCTTCTCCTCCCCTTCTCCTCTCCTGCCCCCATTTCCTCTCCTCCTCACCATCTCCTCTCCTCCTCCCCATCTCCTCTCCTCCTCATCATCTCCTCTTCTCAATCGCCTCTCCTCCTCCCCATCTCCTCTCCTCCTCCCCATTTCCTCTCCTCCTCTCAATCTCCTCCTCACCATCTCTTCTGAATCGCCTTTCCTCCTCCCCATCTCCTCCCCTCCTCCCCATCTCCTCTCCTTGTCCCCATCTCCTCTCATCCTCCCCATCTCCTCTACTCCTCCCCATCTCTTCTCCTCCCCTTCTCCTCTCCTCCCCCCCATCTCCTCTCCTCCTCCCCATCCCCTCTCCTCCTTCCCATTTCCTCTCCTCCTCCCCAGCTCCTCCCCTCCTCCCCATCTCTTCTCCTCCTCCCCATCTCCTCTCCTCCTCCCCATCTCCTCTCCTCCCAATCTCCTTTGCCCCCTCCCAATCTCCTCTCCTCAGTCTCCTCTTCTCAATCTCCTCCTCATCATCTCCTCTTCTCAATCGCCTCTCCTCCTCACCATCTCCTCTCCTCCTCCCCATCTCCTCTCCTCCTCATCATCTCCTCTTCTCAATCGCCTCTCCTCCTCCCCATTTCCTCTCCTCTTCTCAATCTCCTCCTCACCATCTCCTCTGCTCTTCCCCATCTCCTCTTTTCCTCCCCATTTCCTCTTCTCAATCTCCTCCTCACCATCTCACCATCTCTTCTGAATCGCCTTTCCTCCTCCCCATCTCCTCCCCTCCTCCCCATCTCCTCTCCTCCTCCCCATCTCTTCTCCTCCTCCCCATCTCTTCTCCTCCTCCCCATCTCTTCTCCTCCTCCCCATCTCTTCTCCTCCTCCCCATCTCTTCTCCTCCTCCCCATCTCTTCTCCTCCTCCCCATCTCCTCTCCTCCTCCCCATCTCCTCTCCTCCTCATCATCTCCTCTTCTCAATCGCCTCTCCTCCTCCCCATCTCTTCTCAATTGCCTCTCTTCCTCCCCATCTCCTCATCCCCATCTCCTCTCCTCCCCATCTCCTCTCCCCCCAATCTCCTTTGCCCCCTCGCAATCTCCTCTCCTCAATCTCCTCTTCTCAATCTCCTCCTCACCATCTCCTCTTCTCAATCGCCTCTCCGCCTCCCCATTTCCTCTCCTCTTCTCAATCTCCTCCTCACCATCTCCTCTTCTGAATCGCCTCTACTCCCCCCCATCTCCTCTCCTCATCCCCATCTCCTTTTCCCCCTCCCCATCTCCTCATCCCCATCTCCTTTTCCCCCTCCCCATCTCTTCTCCTCCTCCCCATCTACTCTCCTCATCCCCATCTCCTTTTCCTCTCCTCTTCTCAATCTCCTCCTCCCCATCTCCTCTCCTCCTCCCCATTTCCTCTCCTCCTCCCCATCTCCTCTTCTCAATTGCCTCTCTTCAAATCAAATTAAATCAAATGTATTTATATAGCCCTTAGTACATCAGCTGATATCTCAAAGTGCTGTACAGAAACCCAGCCTAAAACCCCAAACAGCAAGCAATGCAGGTGTAGAAGCACGGTGGCTAGGAAAAACTCCCTAGAAAGGCCAAAACCTAGGAAGAAGCCTAGAGAGGAACCAGGCTATGTGGGGTGGCCAGTCCTCTTCTGGCTGTGCCGGGTGGAGATTATAACAGAACATGGCCAAGATGTTCAAATGTTCATAAATGACCAGCATGGTCGAATAATAATAAGGCAGAACAGTTGAAACTGGAGCAGCAGCACGGCCAGGTGGACTGGGGACAGCAAGGAGTCATCATGTCAGGTATTCCTGGGGCATGGTCCTAGGGCTCAGGTCCTCAGAGAGAAAGAAAGAGAGAAGGAGAGAATTAGAGAACGCACACTTAGATTCACACAGGACACCGAATAGGACAGGAGAAGTACTCCAGATATAACAAACTGACCCTAGCCCCCCGACACAAACTACTGCAGCATAAATACTGGAGGCTGAGACAGGAGGGGTCAGGAGACACTGTGGCCCCATCCGAGGACACCCCCGGACAGGGCCAAACAGGAAGGATATAACCCCACCCACTTTGCCAAAGCACAGCCCCCACACCACTAGAGGGATATCTTCAACCACCAACTCACCATCCTGAGACAAGGCTGAGTATAGCCCAGAAAGACCTCCGCCACGGCACAACCCAAGGGGGGGAAGGGGGGGAAGGGGGGGGGGGGCGCGCCAACCCAGACAGGATGACCACATCAGTGAATCAACCCACTCAGGTGACACACCCCCTCCAGGGACGGCATGAGAGAGCCCCAGTAAGCCAGTGACTCAGCCCCTGTAATAGGGTTAGAGGCAGAGAATCCCAGTGGAAAGAGGGGAACCGGCCAGGCAGAGACAGCAAGGGCAGTTCGTTGCTCCAGAGCCTTTCCGTTCACCCTCCCACTCCTGGGCCAGACTACACTCAATCATATGACCCACTGAAGAGATGAGTCTTCAGTAAAGACTTAAAGGTTGAGACCGAGTTTGCGTCTCTGACATGGGTAGGCAGACCTTTCCATAAAAATGGAGCTCTATAGGAGAAAGCCCTGCCTCCAGCTGTTTGCTTAGAAATTCTAGGGACAATTAGGAGGCCTGCGTCGTGTGACCGTAGCGTACGTGTAGGTATGTACGGCAGGACCAAATCAAAGAGACTGTACAACCATTAAGATTAATTGTCAGATTCAACAGAAAAGCTCTTTGTTTCTTGGGACCTAGAACAAGCATCTCTGTTTTGTCTGAGTTTAAAAGTAGAAAGTTTGCAGCCATCCACTTCCTTATGTCTGAAACACATGCTTCTAGCAAGGGCAATTTTGGGGCTTCACCATGTTTCATTGAAATGTACAGCTGTGTGTCATCCGCATAGCAGTGAAAGTTAACATTATGTTTTCGAATAACATCCCCAAGAGGTAAAATATATAGTGAAAACAATAGTGGTCCTAAAACGGAACCTTGAGGAACACCGAAATTTACAGTTGATTTGTCAGAGGACAAACCATTCACAGAGACAAACTGATATCTTTCCGACAGATAAGATCTAAACCAGGCCAGAACTTGTCCGTGTAGACCAATTTGGGTTTCCAATCTCTCCAAAAGAATGTGGTGATCGATGGTATCGAAAGCAGCACTAAGGTCTAGGAGTACGAGGACAGATGCAGAGCCTCGGTCCGATGCCATTAAAATGTAATTTACCACCTTCACAAGTGCCGTCTCAGTGCTATGATGGGGTCTAAAACCAGACTGAAGCATTTCGTATACATTGTTTGTCTTCAGGAAGGCAGTGAGTTGCTGCGCAACAGCCTTTTCTAAAATTTTTGAGAGGAATGGAAGATTCTATATAGGCCGATAGTTTTTTATATTTTCTGGGTCAAGGTTTGGCTTTTTCAAGAGAGGCTTTATTACTGCCACTTTTAGTGAGTTTGGTACACATCCGGTGGATAGAGAGCCGTTTATTATGTTCAACATAGGAGGGCCAAGCACAGGAAGCAGCTCTTTCAGTAGTTTAGTTGGAATAGGGTCCAGTATGCAGCTTGAAGGTTTAGAGGCCATGATTATTTTCATCATTGTGTCAAGAGATATAGTACTAAAACACTTGAGCGTCTCTCTTGATCCTAGGTCCTGGCAGAGTTGTGCAGACTCAGGACAACTGAGCTTTGAAGGAATACGCAGATTTAAAGAGGAGTCTGTAATTTGCTTTCTAATAATCATAATCTTTTCCTCAAAGAAGTTCATTAATTTATCACTGCTAAAGTGAAAGTCATCCTCTCTTGGGGAATGCTGCTTTTTAGTTAGCTTTGCGACAGTATCAAAAAGGAATTTCGGATTGTTCTTATTTTCCTCAATTAAGTTAGAAAAATAGGATGATCGAGCAGCAGTAAGGGCTCTTCGGTACTGCACAGTACTGTCTTTCCAAGCTAGTCGGAAGACTTCCAGTTTGGTGTGGCGCCATTTCCGTTCCAATTTTCTGGAAGCTTGCTTCAGAGCTCGGGTATTTTCTGTGTACCAGGGAGCTAGTTTCTTATGAGAAATGTTTTTAGTTTTTAGGGGTGCAACTGCATCTAGGGTATTGCGCAAGGTTAAATTGAGTTCCTCAGTTAGGTGGTTAACTGATTTTTGTTCTCTGGCGTCCTTGGGTAGACAGAGGGAATCTGGAAGGACATCAAGGAATCTTTGTGTTGTCTGTGAATTTATAGCACGATTTTTGATGTTCCTTGGTTGGGGTCTGAGCAGATTATTTGTTGCAATTGCAAACGTAATAAAATGGTGGTCCGATAGTCCAGGATTATGAGGAAAAACATTAAGATCCACAACATTTATTCCATGGGACAAAACTAGGTCCAGCGTATGACTGTGACAGTGAGTGGGTCCAGAGACATGTTGGACAAAACCCACTGAGTCGATGATGGCTCCGAAAGCCTTTTGGAGTGGGTCTGTGGACTTTTCCATGTGAATATTAAAGTCACCAAAGATTAGAATATTATCTGCTATGACTACAAGGTCCGATAGGAATTCAGGGAACTCAGTGAGGAACGCTGTATATGGCCCAGGAGGCCTGTGAACAGTAGCTATAAAACGTGATTGAGTAGGCTGCATAGATTTCATGACTAGAAGCTCAAAAGACGAAAACTTCTTTTTTTTTTTTTGTAAATTGAAATTTGCTATCGTAAATGTTAGCAACACCTCCGCCTTTGCGGGATGCACGGGGGATATGGTCACTAGTGTAGCCAGGAGGTGAGGCCTCATTTAACACAGTAAATTCATCAGGCTTAAGCCATGTTTCAGTCAGGCCAATCAAATCAAGATTATGATCAGTGATTAGTTCATTGACTATAATTGCCTTTGAAGTAAGGGATCTAACATTAAGTAGCCCTATTTTGAGATGTGAGGTATCATGATCTCTTTCAATAATGACAGGAATGGAGGTGGTCTTTATCCTAGTGAGATTGCTAAGGCGAACACTGCCATGTTTTGTTTTGCCCAACCTAGGTCGAGGCACAGACACGGTCTCAATGGTGATAGCTGAGCTGACTACACTGACTGTGCTAGTGGCAGACTCCACTATGCTGGCAGGCTGGCTAACAGCCTGCTGCCTGGCCTGCACCCTATTTCATTGCGGAGCTAGAGGAGTTAGAGCCCTGTCTATGTTGGTAGATAAGATGAGAGCACCCCTCCAGCTAGGATGGAGTCCGTGACTCCTCAGCAGGTCCTGTTTGTGGGTGAGTCCCAGAAAGAGGGCCAATTATCTACAAATTCTATCTTTTGGGAGGGGCAGAAAACAGTTTTCAACCAGTGATTGAGTTGTGAGACTCTGCTGTAGAGCTCATCACTCCCCCTAACTGGGAGGGGGCCAGAGACAATTACTCGATGCCGACACATCTTTCTAGCTGATTTACACGCAGAAGCTATGTTGCGCTTGGTGATCTCTGACTGTTTCATCCTAACATCGTTGGTGCCGACGTGGATAACAATATCTCTATACTCTCTACACTCGCCAGTTTTAGCTTTAGCCAGCACCATCTTCAGATTAGCCTTAACGTCGGTAGCCCTGCCCCCTGGTAAACAGTGTATGATCGCTGGATGATTCGGTTTAAGTCTAATACTGCGGGTAATGGAGTCGCCAATGACTAGAGTTTTCAATTTGTCAGAGCTAATGGTGGGAAGCTTCGGCGTCTCAGACCCCGTAACGGGAGGAGTAAAGACCAGAGAAGACTCAGCCTCTGACTCCGACCTGCTGCTTAATGGGGAAAACCGGTTGAAAGTTTCTGTCGGCTGAATGAGCGACACCGGTTGAGCGTTCCTACAGCATTTCCTTCCAGAAACCGTGAAAAAGTTGTCCGGCTGCGGGGACTGTGCCAGGGGATTTATACTACTATCTGTACTTACTGGTGGCACAGACGCTGTTTCATCCTTTCCTACACTGAAATGACCCTTGCCTAGCGATTGCGTCTGAAGCTGGGCTTGTAGCACTGCTATCCTCGCCGTAAGGCGAGTACAGCGACTGCAATTAGAAGGCATCATGTTAATGTTACTACTTAGCTTCGGCTGTTGGAGGTCCTGACGAATCGTGTCCAGATAAAGCGTCCGGAGTGAAAAAGTTGAGGAAAAAAAACAAAAATATAAACGGTAATTAAAAAGTAAAAACCGTAAAGTTGTCAGGTAGCAAAACAGGTTGGCAACAAAACTCACAGCAACTCGAAAACAAGTCTGCAAGTTGTGACCGGAAATGACGTCCTCAATTGTGTGTTGCTTGTAGGCCCTCTTCCTCCCCATCTCCTCATCCCCATCTCCTCTCCTCCCCATCTCCTCTCCCCCCAATCTCCTTTGCCCCCTCGCAATCTCCCCTCCTCAATCTCCTCTTCTCAATCTCCTCTTCTCAATCGCCTCTCATCCTCCCCATTTCCTCTCCTCTTCTCAATCTCCTCCTCACCATCTCCTCTTCTGAATCGCCTCTACTCCTCCCCATCTCCTCTCCTCACCCCCATCTCCCTTCCTCCTCCCCATCTCCTCTCCCCCTCTCAATCTCCTCTCCTCCTCCCCATCTGCTCTCCTCATCCCCATTTCCTCATCCCCATCTCCTTTTCCCCCTCCCCATCTCCTCTCCTCCTCCCCATCTACTCTCCTCACCTCATCTCCTGTTGGCTGCTGTACCCTCAGGGCACCACAGTGTTGGCTGCTGTACCCTCAGGGCACCACAGTGTTGGCTGCTGTACCCTCAGGGCACCACAGTGTTGGCTGCTGTACCCTCAGAACACCACAGTGTTGGCTGCTGTGCCGCTCTCTCTGCCTTAGCCACTTACACAACATGAAAAAGAACACGTTTTTTTTCACAAGCTTGATTGAGCTTCAGCTTTCCCTGTGGGAGAGTGGTGTGTGTGTGTGTGTGTGCGCGCGCGCATGCCTGTGTGTGTGCACTTGTAAAAACATGAGGCTGAGGGTGGATGCTGTGAAAATGTGTGTAAAAAGAGTGTACTGTTATTATTTGTGTGATAACATTGCAGAGAAGATTCAAGGCATGTGGTTTGTTGCACATTCATACACATAGTACATCCATAACACACACACACAGTAGCTGGTACTGTATATTGGGATGAGGAAGAGATGAAAGGTGATGGTAATGTGATGTTTGAATGGGCACTACTTATACTGAACAAAAATATAAACGCAACATGTAAAGTGTTGGTCTCATGTTTCATGAGCTGAAATAAAAGATCCCAGCAATTTTCCATATGCACAAAAATGTTATTTCTCAAATGTTGTGCATACATTTGTTTACAGTGGCTTGCGAAAGTATTCAACCCCTTGGCATTTTTCCTATTTTGTTGCCTTACAACCTGGAATTAAATAGATTTGGGGGGGGGGGGGGTTGTAACATTTGATTTACACAACATGCTTGCCACTTTGAAGATGGTCAATATTTTTTATTGTGAAACAAACAAGGAATAAGACAAAAAAGCAGAGAATTTAAGCTTGCATAACTATTCACACCCCCAAAAATCAATACTTTGTAGAGCCACCTTTCTCAGCAATTACAGCTGCAAGTCTCTTGGGATATGTCTCTATAAGCTTGTCACATCTAGCCACTGGGATGTTTGCCCATTCTTCAAGGCAAAACTGCTCCAGCTCCTTAAAATTGGGTGGGTTCTGCTTGTGTAAAGCAATCTTTAAGTAATAACACAGGTTCTCAATTGGATTAAGGTCTGGGCTTTGACTAGGCCATTCCAATACATTTAAATGTTTCCCCTTAAACCACTCTATTGTTGCATATATTTTTTTCATTTCACTTCACCACTTTGAACTAGTTTGTGTAGGTCCATTACATGAAATCCAAATAAAAATCCATTTAAATTACAGGTTGTAATGCAACAAAATAGGAAAAATGCCAATGGGGATGAATACTTTTGCAAGGCACTGTACATCCCTGTTAGAAAGCATTTCTCCTTTGCCAATCCATCTGACAGGTGTGGCATATCAAGTGCTGAGAGGATTATTTATGCCTGTAATAAAACCCTTTTGTGGGGAAAAACTCATTCTTATTGGCTAGGCTTGGCTCCCAAGTGGATGGGCCTATGCCATTCAAAGTCCACCCTGGTTACGCCCTGCCCAGTCGTGATAACCATAGATTAGGGCCTAATGAATTTATTTCAATTGAACTGTAACTCATTAAAATCGCTGAAATGGTTGCATGTGTATTTTTGTTCAGTATAGATTAATAGATTGTCATTTATTCCACTAGGCTGCGCTGGGAAGAACACAATAGGCTGGGAGGGAGGAGAGCAGAAGGGTGGATAAGGGGGTTCTATGAATGAAAACTTTATTCTCCCATTAGCTTTTCTCTATCGCTCTGCTCTATCTCTCTCTCTCTGCTGTGTCTCTCTTTCTTTCTCTATCTCTCTCTCTGCTCAGATTGGCGTTCATCTAGGCTTTTGGATATAGGGGGCGCTCTTTTAATTTTTGTATACAAATACGTTCCCGTTTTAAACAAGATATTTTGTCACGAAAAGATGCTCGACTATGCATATAATTGACAGCTTTGGAAAGAAAACACTCTGCCGTTTCCAAATCTGCAAAGATATTGTCTGTGAGTGCCACAGAACTGATGCTACTGGCGAAACCAATATGAAATTTCAAACAGGAAGTGCCCCAGATTTTGAAGGCGCTGTGTTTCAATGAGTCCTTATATGGCTGTGAATGGGTCACGAATGAGCTTAGACTTTCTGTCGTTTCCCCATAGTGTCGACAGCATTGTGACGTATTTGTAGGCATATCATTGGAAGATTGACCATTTTACACTACATATACCAGGTGGTCGCTTGGTGTCCTCCGTCGCAATTATTGCGTAATCTCCAGCTGCGTGTATTTTTCTGTTTGCTTCCGAGGAGAAACCCAACTGCCACAAATGATTTATCATCGAATAGATATGTGAAAACACATTGAGGATTGATTCTAAACAACGTTTGCCATGTTTCTGTCGATATTATGGAGTTAATTTGGAAAAAAGTTTGGCGTTGTAATGACAGAATTTTCGGGGTTTTTTCTTAGCCAAACGTGATGAACAAAACGGAGCGATTTCTCCTACACAAATAATCTTTTTGGAAAAAATGAACATTTGCTATCTAACTGAGAGTCTCCTCATTGAAAACATCCAAAGTTCTTCAAAGGTAAATTCTTTTATTTGAATGCTTTTCTTGTTTTTGTGAAAATGTTGACTGCTGAATGCCAGGGATAATCCTATGCTAGGCTATCAATACTGTTACACAAATGCTTGTTTAGCTATGGTTCAAAAGCATATTTTGAAAATCTGAGATGACAGTGTTATTAACAAAAGGCTAAGCTTGTGAGTGAATATATTTATTTCATTTTATTTGCGATTTTCATGAATAGTTAACGTTGCGTTATGGTAATGAGCTTGAGGCTATGATTACGCTCCCGGATACGGGTTTGCTCGATGCAAGAAGTTTTAAACACTTCTATTCTCTGAGTGGAGAGTTCTTGGTGAATGCACCCCCTACTCCCAGGCATCCTAGAGATTCTAGTACTCCTCATTGAATATGTAGTGTGAGTTTGTAGCAGCGGGATGATGCTTTCCTCTGTCTGCAACCTCACACTGTTGTCTTCTGTGTTAATGTGTTGTGTCTTCTGTGTTAATGTGTTGTGTCTTCTGTGTTAATGTGTTGTGTCTTCTGTGTTAATGTGTTGTGTCTTTTGTTTTAATGTGATGTGTTCCTGTGTTTTAAACTGTGCGTTTCCCATGTGTTTGCCTGCAGTCTGTTATTCACCAAGGTGAAGCTGGAGACATTGTGTCAAGGACCTGAGGAGGCTCTGCTCACCTGCAAACACATGCTACAGATCTGGAAGTCCTGTTACAACCTCACCAACCCCAGGTACAGTATAGTAGTACCCATTACACTGGTAAAATGTTCTGTCCACTAAATAGAACTGAAATGTGTAAGATGATAGCAGTCAAATTTGTTGGACACTATACCATTGCAAACTGCAGTATTTTAAGCCTCCTTCAGGAATGTTATGCCTCACACACACAAAATGTAGTCTTTTGGAATGTCAGACAAGAAGGAGTGAGGGAGTCTGGGGCCAAATGTCCATGATCTCAATCTCCTGTGTGAACATTAAGCTCCAACTTTAGCCTCATCTCCTACAAAAGGCTGGTATTAACTATGATGAGAGAGAGCAGCACTGCTTCCCTGATTATATCCATGGCTTTTTAATATGCTTTAAAGAATCCACTGAAGCTATACTGTACATAAAGATTCACAGGCCTGAGATGAGAGGACTGTATAGTCATGGCCAAAAGTTTTGAGAATGACATAAATATGAATTTTCACAAAGTCTGCTGCCTCAGTTTGTATGATGGCAAATTGCATATACTCCAGAATGTCATGAAGAGTGATCAGATGAATTACAATTAATTGCAAAGTCCCTCTTTGCCATGCAAATTAACTGAATCCCCCAAAAACATTTCCACTGCATCCACAAAAGGACCAGCTGACATCATGTCAGTGATTCTCTCGTTAACATAGGTGTGAGTGTTGACGAGGACAATGCTGGAGATCACTCTGTCATGCTGATTGAGTTCAAATAACAGACTAGAAGCTTCAAAAGGAGGGTGGTGCTTGGAATCATTGTTCTTCCTCTGTCAACCATGGTTTCCTGCAAGGAAACACGTGCCGTCATCATTGCTTTGCACAAAAAGGCTTCACAGGCAAGGATATTGCTGCCAGTAAGATTGCAACAAAATCAACCATTTATCGGATCATCAAGAACTTCAAGGAGAGCGGTTCAATTGTTGTGAAGAAGACTTCAGGGCGCCCAAGAAAGTCCAGCAAGTGCCAGGACCGTCTCCTGAAGTTGATTCAGCTGCGGGATCGGGGCACCACCAGTACAGAGCTTGCTCAGGAATGGCAGCAGGCAGGTGTGAGTGCATCTGCATGCACAGTGAGGCAAAGACTTTTGGAGGATGGCCTGGTGTCAAGAAGGGCAGCAAAGAAGCCACTTATCTCCAGGAAAAACATGAGGGACAGACTGATATTCTGCAAAAGGTACAGGGATTGGACTGCTGAGGACTGGGGTGAAGTCATTTTCTGTGATTAATCCCCTTTCCGATTGTTTGAGGCATCCGGAAAAAAGCTTGTCCGGAGAAGACAAGGTGAGCGCTACCATTAGTCCTGTGTCATGCCAACAGTAAAGCCTCCTGAGACCATTCATGTGTGGGGTTGCTTCTCAGCCAAGGGAGTGGGCTCACTTACAATTTTGCCTAAGAACACAGCCATGAATAAAGAATGGTACCAACACATCCTCCTAGAGCAACTTCTCCCAACCATCCAGGAACAGTTTGGTGACGAACAAAGCCTTTTCCAGCATGATGCAGCACCTTGCCATAAGGCAAAAGTGATAACTAAGTGGCTAGGGGAACAAAACATCAATATTTTGGGTCCATGGCCAGGAAACTCCTCAGACCTTAATCCCATTGAGAATTTGTGGTCAATCCTCAAGAGGCGGGTGGACAAACAAAACCCACAAATTCTGACAAACTCCAAGCACTGATTAATCAAAAATGGGCTGCCATCAGTCAGCATGTGGCCCAGAAGTTAATTGACAGAAGGGTCAACACTGCAAATATTGACTCTTTGCATCAACTTCATTTAATTGTCAATATAATCCTTTGACATTTATGAAGTGCTTGTAATCATACTTCAGTATTCCATTGTAACATCTGACAAAAATATCTAAAGACACAGAAGCAGCTAACTTTGTGAAAATTAATATTTGTGCCATTCTCAAAACTTTTGGCCACGACTGTAAATAACTTTGTGATTCCTGTTGATGTAAAAAGGTCTTTATAAATACACTTGCATTGATTGATTGATTGATTGTGCTATATGACATAAGTATTACATGAGTATTACATAACTCAACTCACTTCCTTACTGTTGCTGAATCCCATCTAGACATAACCCTGGTTCCTCCAGTGGCTCCCTCAATGCATCCCAAATGGCACCCTATTCCCTATTTAATGCACTACACACCCCTATGGGCTCCTGTCATACAAAATGGATAGAGTGCCATTTGGAACGCATCCTGTCTGCAGCTAATAGCAACAATGCTGCGGAGAGAGAGTCAGAGTGGGGACAGATCAGTCCCTCACATCATGTCAGCCTCTTGTTAAACTGGAGAATGTTATTCCACTGAGACCAACAGTCACAGCACCAACACACACACGCACAGCATGAGACTAGACCCGGTCCAGGGCTACTGTAGCCTTATTCCTATACTGCATAATCTGTCTGCAATGTATACAGGATGCAGGAGAAGCTCATTATAGAACGTGAGATAGCATTTACTTCAGACAAAACCTACAGGAGGGGGAATATTCCGGTAGATGAAGCATTGGCGTGTTAAAGTTGGTCCGGAGCTCTGTTTTATGGCGGTTTGTGTGTCTCGTGTTTTGAGCGATACTGCCTCAGCGTGCGTAGCACCTTCCCGTCTGTGCAGTTCAAATATACCGGCCAGATCAAACAACAGAAAATAACTGAACTCTATAATCTTGTTTCTCTCATGGCTCTGATTTCCTGGATATGACTGATTTGAGGAGAAAGACGCGGTAGGTCCTGATAGGAACCAATAATCCACACAGTGCACCAGACCAATGCATCATAATGTTTCATTGTCACATTGACATTTGACTAGGGGATCTCTCCATCTCTGTGACTATCAATCTACACACAATTACCCATATTGACAGAGTGAAAACACATTTTAGACATTTTTTGCAAATGTATAAAAAAACAAAAAACAGAAATACCTTATTTACATAAGTATTCAGACCCTTTGCTATGACACTCGAAATTGAGCTCAGGTGCATCCTGTTTCCATTGATTATCCTTGAGATGTTTCTGCAACTTGATTGGTCATGGTAAATGATTGGAAATGGTAAATGGTGAATTCAATTGATTGGACATGATTTGGAAAGGCACACACCTGTCTATATAAGGTCCCACATTTGACAGTGCATGTCAGAGCAAAAACCAAGCCATGAGCCATCAAAGGAATTGTCCGTAGAGCTCCGAGACAGGATTGTGTCGAGGCACAGATCTGGGGAAGGGTACCAAAACATTTCTGCAGCGTTGAAGTTTCCCAAGATCACAGTGGCCTCCATCATTCTTAATTTGAAGAAGACCAAGACTCTTCCTAGATCTGGCCGCCCCGAAAAACTAAGCAATCGTTGGAGAAGGGCCTTAGTCAGGGAGGTGACCAAGAACCTGATGGTCACTCGGACAGAGCTTCAGAGTTCCTCTGTGGAGATGGGAGAACCTTCCAAGAAGGACAACCATATCTGCGGAAGCACCAATCAGGCCTTTATGGTAGAGTAGTCAGACGGAAGCCACATCTCAGTAAAAGGCACATGACAGCCCGCTTAGAGTTTGCCATAAGACACCGAAAGGACTCTGACTCCGAGAAACAAAATTCTCAGGTCTGATGAAACTAAGATTGAACTCTTTGGCCTGTCTACCAAGCGTCCCGTCTGGAGGAAACCTGGCACCATCCCTACGGGGAAGCATGGTGGCGGCAGCATCATACTGTGGGAATGGTTTGTTTTCAGCAGCAGGGACTGTGAGACTAGTCAGGATCGAGGCAAAGATGAACAGAGCAAAGTACAGAGAGCTCTCTCCTCCACAGTCAGAATCTGTGCAGATCTAAATAATATCCCAGTGCCCCTGGGCAGTGATTGGGGACACTGCCCTGTGTAAGGTGCCGTCTTTCGGATGGGACGTTAAACGGGTGTCCTGACTCTCTGAGGTCATTATAGAGCCCATGGCACTTATCGTAAGAGTAGGGGTGTTAACCCCAGTGTCCTGGCTAAATTCCCAATCTGGCCGTCAAACCATCACGGTCACCTAATCATCCCCAGTTTACAATTGGCTCATTCATCCCCCTCCTCTCCCCTGTTACTATTCCCCAGGTCGTTGCTGTAAATGAGAACGTGTTCTCAGTCAACTTACCTGGTAAAATAACAGATAAATAAAATAAAGAATATATCCATCTGCCACCACCACCAACCACCTGCCTGTCTCTCTGTCTGTCTGTGCTCCTAAAGTCAGTCAGTCACCCACCATGTGCGGACTGTACCGGAGGCTGTCCTGTTCGCTACTCGCTAGTTCACCTTTTGCTCCGTTTTGTTTTTTTGTTTATTTTTTTTCCTCAGACCCTTTGTGCTACACCTCAACAATTAGCTCACTGAGCTCCCTGACTCGCTGGGCCAGCTATGGAGTAGGCTGCTCCATAATTAAAGAGTCAGTATCGTTTCCCCCGGCTGGATGCTCTATTCTGTTCACCAGATACGCAGCCTTATCGTAGACGCTCCCTCCACCTGACCATACAATGCAGCGCTCATTAGTCAGACCAGTCCCAGTCGGGCCAGCTGTTTTTTTTTTCTTGTTTTTTTCTCATTTTCTTTGTGGTTTATTTGCCTTAGTTATCGGGCTGTCAGATGGAGCCTGTCAGTCAAAAGGACTATGTTGTCCATGACTGCTGACGCCTGGCTGTTATATTGTGGAGACCAGTCAGTTTTGCTGCTGTGTATCTCGGCTTTCACAGATTATTAACAGTTTTCCTTTGAGCTTCTCTGACAGCAAACACGCATTGGCCACTTTCTTTTCATGCGGCCAGCCCGGTGTTCTCTGACATGCTCTTGGACTTCACTAGAAACAAAACAAAAAGAGTGGATGAGCACTGCCTCTTGTAGTGGAGGAGGTACATAAAGATGTCTGAATTCAGATATGATGGAATTGTTTTACCACAATCCATGGAGTTTTTAAATTATGGCGCACGTCATGGTTGAATGCGCCAATAAATTAACACAGTCTACTTTTTTATTTTATCAAATTACCTGCGTCTTGGAGCTTCAATTGGGATCATGTACTAATGACGATAAAAAAATAAAAAAGCAACAGAGCAATGTACTATACAGCAAACTTG